>NC_056741.1:1052378048-1052685548 GCF_019279795.1 Protopterus annectens | reverse complement strand
CACTAGTTATTCAATGTAAATTTATTAACACTAAGGGAGGTCGTGTAAGTTTTTTATCAATCATATGCTGATGATATTCAACTTTACCTCTTGTTTTCTTCAACAAGTGAGTCTAAGCTTTCATTTTTAGAAGACTGATAGGATTCCTTCATTGAACTCATTGTGCTGACATTGTAGAAGATTTGACCAAAAAAGCCTGAGGTAATGGTGGTTCATTCTTCTATCCATCTCTCAAGCATTCCTCTGCTCTCCCCTTTCATTACTTATGGGGGACTCAGAATGGATTTTCTTTGAATGCCTGTGATCTTGTTATTATTCTTGATGATAACCTAATCCTGATGGATCAGGTATCAGATATCTTCAGGGCATCTTCTTTCCTTCTGAATAGTATTATCCAGATAAAAGAGTGATGTGAAGTTGTTCTATCTCGCCATTCATTCTTACATATGGGTTCAGAGCCGATCCTCAGCTCTGAATCAGCCTACTACAAAGCTCGAGGTCTTCAGATAGCTTGAGGCCAAGTCCCTATCCCATGATGCACCTAGAGTTACCTCAAATCTAGTTTGCCACTGCAACAGATTTGAGGTTCTTGCTAGCTCAGGCCAGTAAAAACCTTATTTTTCAAATATTTTTCAATTTTATTGATAATTCTTCTAAAATAGTAGCTTTCAGATACTTAGATAAGCTCTTGCAGCTTTACTGTGTAGTTTCCCTTCCCTTGGTGTGCCTCTTTCATAGATTACTATTTGGCTTCATTTTTCTTAGGCCTAGTTTAGATTATAGTGTTTGCTTCGGCAGCACATATACTAAAGTTGGCAAAATACAGAGAAGATTAGCATGGCCCCTGTGCAAAGATGACACACAAATTCATGAAGCATTCCATATCATAAGTGTGTGTGCTTAGATAGTGACATTTTTGTCACAGCTTTAAAATAATTAGAGTTAAAGTCTATATTTAGTGTGTTAAACAGTAGTATATAGTATTGTTGTTTGCATTTAGATAGTGACCTTTTGTCACAACTTTGATATTTTTATCTACCTTCTGCTTAGATAAATAGTTTGTGTGTGTGTGTGTGACCTTTTAGCCTATTGTTTTGAAGGGATTGTGCCATTTTTATTTAGCCTGTATTTTAGGAACACGTTGTTATTCTTAATTGTTGGGCATGTCTATTTTTTACAGCACTCTAATAATATTGCACATGTTAGAAATGGCTGATGATAAGGACAAACACCCTAAGTCAGGGTTTAAAAATGCCTTAAATGTGGGCAGAAAATGTCTGTCACTGACAGTCATGTAAACTGCATTTATTGTTTAGAAGCATTACAGCTCCAAGAAAGCTGCTCCATATGCCATTCCTTTCTTTCTATGGTTCTCCAATAGAGAAAGAGGAAACTGATTGACAGAGGTTTACTGAAACCTTCTTTCCAGGAGGCTTTGAGTGACCAAGATGGATCCAGTAAGTCCTCAAAGTCTTCCAAGACTTCTACTGAATCAAAAAAATCGAAAAAGTCTTTGACAACGGCTCCACAGACCTCAGAGCCAATTGCCTTAACTTTTGGAGCCGGTCCTCTTTTTTGGAACTGGTATCCAAAAAACCAAAATCTCCACTTTTACAGTGGGTACCAGCTTTGATCCATTCATCTCAGTCTTCCATTAGCCTTTCCGATTCGGATGCGGATTGTGTGGTGCAGAAGCTTTTATAAACACCAGCCTTTGCTAAATTTTTATTGACTCCAACCCAAGCGGCTTCAGAGCCGAAGACCTTTTTGCAAGCTACTACTCTTCCTCCTCCTCCAAGCCATGCCAGTCCTTCAGAGCTGGAGGAGTCAGACTTGTTGATCTTGAAGCCTTCAGAACTGATGCCTGCTCCAGTGTCTTTGGCTTCATTTACTCTAACATCCTCGGTGCCAAGCGAGAAATCTAGGAGCCGACACAATCTGGTCAGATCCAGGGAGGATAGTTGGACCGACTTGTTGGTTCTGACTCCGCCTCTCAGGGTCACGGCTCAGATGAGTTTGGCTCCTACCTCTGGCTTGGAGCCCACTCTCCAGGTGCTTGGGGTTTCGATGGTTTCCTCAGATTGGTCGGTCCCTTTGCATTAAAGCAGGGATGCCTTTGAAGCCATGGGGAGAGTTATGGCTTCTAAGACATCTTTGACCTCAGGTCTGGCTTCTTCCTCCCCTAAAGTGCCTGTGTCTGCTTCTGCTTCACAGATCCTTGCCAAGTGTAAAGACCCAGAGCCTCAGGAAGCTCCACTGGGTGGCCCATGCTCTTTTGAGACCTCAACAGAAGCTGTCACTGATGAGGTTTCCAGAAATAGTGTTTGTAAGAAGAAGCATCTAGACTTCCCACAGGAGTCCCTGATATCTGATACCGACTTGTATGAATCAGAAGGGTCCCCATGGTCCCCCTCTGAGGATATCTTATTTGCTGAGATACTAGAAATCCTTAGGCAGAGGGGCGACTGGCAGTCCACCAACCCAACTGAAGATGATTCGGTTCTCCTGAAGGCTTTCAGTTCTCAGCCCTCCACCTCTTGGGTGTCTCTGCCCTTCGATGAGCTTATGCAACTGGTCTCACGAAGGACATGGGAGTCTCCAAACACCATGGATCCTGTCCCTATGAGGCCTAATAAATTTATCTCTGCTCCCCAAGACAAATCTTTTCTGACCAAGGGTGTGCCAGTTGATGCCATGGTGATGGCGGCAGCCACCAAAAAGGAAATTTCAGAAACTTCCTCTTCTATCCATCCTCCTAACAGAGATTCTAGGATCATGGATAGATATGGGAAGTGCATTTACAGTTCAGCAATTTTTGCACTGCGTTCACTCAACTATCTAACCCATTTTACGAGACTGCAAAGAGATCTCCTTAAAGAGCTGGGAGATAGTTTTCATGGTACAGTAGCTGCAGGAGCCTCAGATAAAGTTGCCTCCCAGCTTGCTACCCTCAACTCCATAGTTAAGTCATCCATGCGCCACATTTCCTTTGCAGCTGATGGAACGAGTAGGGCAGCGGGTACAGGAATTGCTCTTAGGAGACACTCTTAGATGTGCTTGTGTTCCTTCATGGAGCCCTTCAAGTCATCCTTTGTAAATACCCCTTTTGTTGGCTCGTCCCTTTTCAGGCCCAAAGTTAAGGAAACTTTGACCAGGTGTGAAGAGGAAGGAAAGACTCTGCCTGCTGTTGGAGTCTGCTTTTCCACCCTACCAGACCCTACCCCAAGGGTCAAAGGGGAGGAAAGATCTGGTTCCGAAAAGCCCAAGGAGCCTTTCAGGACACACATGGTGAACCCCCCTCCAGGGGCAGAGGAGGAGGCAATAATGGAAGACACTGCCCTCACAGCAGAGGGGGTCCGCAAAACCAGGGTGACAGAGATCACTTCTTTGGGGAGCCCTACCAGCGGTCCTGAAAGGAGGCCCAACTGTCCTACTCTGGAGGCAGTCGGCGGTCACCTGACTCAAAATAACAAATGACAACAAAGTATCATTTCCAGAGGATATTTTATTCCTTTTGCCACCCCCCCTCCCCTGACAAGAAAAACCCCGGAAGTTCCACCTAGTTACAGGGAACAGGCAACAGTAGCAGTCCAAAAGTTGCTAAGAAAAAGAGTCATCCAACCAGTCCCAGCAGACCAGACAGGATCCGGAACTTACTCAAGATTCTTTTTAGTTCCAAAAAAGACAAGGGACTGGAGACCAATATTGGACCTCAGCAGGCTAAACAAATATTTCAAAAAAGAGAAGTTTCAGATGGTCACGCTTTAATCAATAATTCCCTTTTCAAGAAAAGACAACTGGGTATGCTCTATAGATCTCCAGGATGTGTACTACCACATAAAAATGGCCAGACCATCCAGGGATCATCTGCACTTCTGGCTGGGTGCCAATCATTACCAGTTTCGAGCCCTGCCCTTTGGTCTCACTACAACTCCCAGAGTGTTCACCAAATGTATGGCAGTGGTCACGGTTCACCTGAGACGCTTAGGATTCCAGATGTTTCTGTACCTAGATGATTGGCTCCTCACCGCCACTACCAGGCATCAACTCATTCAAGCCAGGGACACCACTCTGTCACTCTGCAGCCAGCTGGGAATTACAATAAACTCAGAAAAATCTGCCTTGTCACCATCACAACATACCGTTTTTATTGGAGCAGAATTGAACACCTCCACCACCACACTGAGACTTCCAGTAGAAAGAGTCTTACTACTCCGTCAGCAGGTCCACAATCTGATATCCAAAAACAAGCCTCCAGCATCAGAACTACTAAAATTGTTAGGCATGATGGTAGCTGCAATTCTGGCCATACTGCTGGGTCACATGCATATGCGGATTCTGCAATGGCTGCTGTTCACTCAATGGTCTTACTAAGAGCTCCCCATGTCTCACCTTATAATGATCATGAACTCTTGCAAAAAGGATCTTCAGTGGTGGTTGACCTCTCTTCATGTCACCATAGAGCATCCCTTTGTTCTACCCCCACCAGTGGCCACAGTGACCATGGACACTTCCATGATAGGGTGGGGGGGTGGGCATTTTCAGGAAAGAACAGCCCAAGGCACATGGACTGTTCAAGAGAAGATCTGCATATCAATGTCCTAGAGATGAGAGCAGTACTTTTAGTGTTGTAGTACTTCCAGGACTCTCTTCCTCTTCCTCTGGGTAAAACTGCAATTCAGACAGACAACATGTCAGTGGTCTGGTACTTGAACAAACAAGGAGGAACCAGATCATATCCCCTTTGTCGAGAGGCCCTAAGAGTATGGCAGTGGGCTATACCCACCCAGCGCTTTCTGTTAGCAATGCACTTCCTGGGGAAATCCAATGTGATAGCAGACAAGCTGAGCAGCGCAATTTTATTGCCCCATGAGTGGTTCCTCAAGAAAGAAATAGCGAAAAGGATATTCCACATGTGGGGCCAGCCTTGCTGCGACCTTTTTGTCAGTCACATGAAAACGAAATGCAGAAGCTACTTTGCCCTGATTCCCCCTCTGGGAGAAGCCCCAAGGGTTGCACTCATTCACGATTTGCCTTTGAGTCTCCTCTGTGCATTCCCACCAATCCTGTTGATACCCAAGATACTACAGAAAGCAAAAGCTCTGGGAAGAACCATCATTCTAATAGCCCCTCCTTGGCCTTGTCTGATTTGTTTCCCTTTCTTTCAACTTCATCTTTTGGAGGACCCTTGGATTCCAGATCTTCTGATGCACTCGTCGGGGGAATGTCATCCCTCTCTGCAGTCCCTGAAGCTGACAGCTTGGCTGCTCCAATTCTCATCATAGCCAGGTTCCATAACCTTTCTAATGAGATGAAGCAAATTCTCTTATCCTGTCATAAATCCTCTATGAGGAAGCTATACCTTAGCAAGTGGAAACATTTTTCTATATGGGCATCTCAAAACAACATTGATCCCTATCAAGTTCCTATGCCCTCCATTTTAGAGTTTTTAACTATGATTTTTAACAAGGGAGCTGCAGCAGCAACAGTTTGTGTTCAACTTGCTGCCATTTCTAATTTTCACCTTGGATTTGAAGGACTGAACATTATGTCACACAAACTATCCAAAGCTTTTCTTAAAGGGACCTTTCATCTCAGACCACCTGAAAAATCACCCTATACCCCATGGAATCTAAATGTTATGCTTTCTTGCATTATCCTTCCTCCATTTGAACCAGCCTCCTTGTGTGACCTTGAATTTTTGTCATGCAAGTCTGTCTTTTTAGTAGCTATCACTTCTGCCCACAGAATGTCAGAGTTCAAGCCTTGTCCATTAATCCTCCTTATTTGATTTTCCATGCTGACAGAGTTTCACTTTGAACTAACCCCTCTTTTTTTTGCCTAAAGTTTGCACTGAAGCTAATCTTAATCAAATTATTGATTTGCCAGTTTTCTTCCCCAATCACTCCAACAATTTAGAATATATGCTGCACAAACTTGATGTTCACAGCAGCTCAGATTTTATTTGGATAAAACAAAAGATTTTAGGAAATCTGAACAGCTTTTTGTCTCCTTTTCAGACTCCAGAAAAGGATTGCCAATTGCCAAAACAACTCTAAGTGGTTATCTGATTGTATCACATTTGCTTATTCAGCTGATAATTTGCCCTTACAACATAAAATTAAGGCTCACTCCACCAGAGCAGTGTCTACATCTTCTGCCTTTTCTGCCATGCTTCCTATTTATAATATTTGTGCAGTAGCCACTTGGTCAAGACCTCATACCTTTGTCATTCATTACAAAGTTGACAGGGCCTCCTTTGGATCCGCTGTCCTGAAAAACATACTCCCATGAGCCACGCAAGATAGATGGTGCTTGGGAAGCTACCCATCTGTAAGAATGAATAGCGAGATAGAACAACTTCACATAAAGAAGTTATGTACTTACCATAACATTCCATGTGAGTTGTTTATATCGCCTTCATTCTTACTTCCCACCCTCCTACTCCCTCCTGGGCTTTTCGAAGATTGAGATGCTGGATTCTTCCTGGTTACTCAGCCCTTCTATAGCTTTTTCGTATGGAGTGATAGAATGACATATGGTATTGTTATATGCAGCAAACTCTAGATACATCAACAAATGCCCTACACTGACCGCCTCAAAAAACTCCAGCTTTACTCCATAGCATATTGCCTTCTCCGAGGTGATCTCTGCCTAACATATAAAGCTATGTCAAACCCAGAGCTGTTGGACATGCTACACCTAAAGAAATCCCAGTCACTCCAAGCTACACACTCTAGGGACCTAAACCTTGTCACCACAATAAACAGGACACGCTGGAGGGATAGATTCCTGTCCCAGGGACTTCCTATACTCTGGAACAAGCTACCCATCTATGTCAAGCAAAGTTCTTCATTAGTACTCTTCAAGAAAAATCTTGATGAGTGGATGGGAAATAGGAACTACACCCCGGGGATCACTTCTGTGTCTCTGCTGGACAGTGGCACAGGAAAATAACTTTCTTGGGTGGCGTAACCTATGGAACCTTGCTGGCTAGGCTTACATAGGCCCTTGGGCCGATAGCCTAGTACCTACCTATGAACCTATGAACCTATGATAGGGACTTGGCCTTGAGCTATCTGAAGACCTCGAGCTTTGTAGAAGGCCGACTTAGAGCCAAGGATCAGCTCTGAACCCATCTGTAAGAGTGAAGGCGAGATGGACAACTCACATGGAATGTTATGGTAAGTACACAACTTCTTTTTTGCTGACTTCAAACTTTAAGACAGTGGAAAATATTCTAAGGCTGTCCTGTTTTATTTACTGCTGTGCTCTCATTGACTTGAACCATTTGCAGCAATTGCAGAATTCTGAAGCTAGGTTAGACTGGCATTCCTATATGTTACTGTTGGCTGCTGTTGCTATAGCCAAATATGTATTTCAGATCTTCATCCTCGCATTCCAAGACTTACCCATCTGAGTCCTTCTTATCTGAAAAAGCTGATGAGACCTTATACTTCCACATAACAAATCAGGTCATTGACTGTGGGTCTACTAGTTTTTCCAAATGCCCATCTTGTGTCATCGGTCAGGATTTAATTTTCTTACCTTGTCCTGGTCCACTGGAACCAGCTACCATCCCTGATTTCAGACTATGAAACAGTATCTTCCTTTATAAAGTCCATGAGATTCCATCATTTTAGATGAGTCTATTGTTACCTTGGCACGGGTATCTGTGCTAATTTACAACTCTGAATTCCCAGCTTGGGGTCATCTTGCTTTTCTACAGCTTTATTATTATTTTCTAAATTTATTGCTGCACTATTTTAATGATTTTACAGATTGATTAATTCTCATTTGCTATCTTTGTTCATATTTTGTGAATGCTTAGGTTTAAGCACTACATTCCATAATAAATAAATGAAAAGAAAGAAAGAAAGAAAGAACATAACGAGGAAGTACAGCAACTGACTTAGCAATATTTGAACACTTTGTTGCAATACCTCCATGTATCCTTCTTCTTTTTCTTTCAGCTTTTTCCCGGTTAGGGGTCGCCACAGCAGATCACCTGTGCGCTTATGATTGGCAGTGGAGTTTTACAGTGTCGAGTTGCCAGCCCGGCACCCAACCTTCCACAGAAGGCACACTCACACACGCACTCACACATAGGGCCAATTTAGAGTGTCCAATCCACCTGCAGCATGTCTTTGGGATGTGGGAGGAAACCGGAGCACCCAGAGGAAACCCACGCGACCACAGGGAGGACATGCAGACTCCGCACAGAAGGCACCCCAGCCGAGTATCGAACCGGAGAACATCTTGCTGTGAGGTGACAATGCTAACCACAATAAACCCACTCAGCACCCAAATCAATACTGAGCAGTTGAGAGCAAATGTGCCTCCCCCAACCAAATGTACCACCTAGCATTAACAACGTTTTAAAGGGTTGCTGTACCCAGAGACCTGTTTATTCTCTTCTGCAGCAGCTTGGTCAGCTTGCACATGTCAAACAGCAAAGATCAATCTCCCACAGAATGACTTTAATCAGGTAGTACCACAAATAAAGGACAATCAAGGGAAAGGGCATTTTGAAATAGACTTGCACATTTGCCTTTATATGATACAGTAGTTTTCATATTGCACAGACCTAAGCCTTTAGTTTCATTCTATTTGTGCTGAAGGCAGTTACACATTTGTATTGCTATATTTGTTGTGTCTTTTGGCTTTTCCCAGTTAGGGGTCACCACAGCAGAACTCCGGTCCGCTAATGATTGGCAGTAGATTTTTACATGCCGAGTTGCCAGCCCTGACACATAACCTTCAACGAAGGTATGCCCATTCACGCATGTCTCCAGACAGAAGATGCTCTAGCTGAGAATCGAACGGGTCAACGTCTTACTGTGAGGTGACAGTGCTACCTCAGCACCACCACTTGTATTGCTATATTGTTTATGCTAAAATAGATCAGCAACAGAAAAATACTCTATCATAAAAAATGCATGCTAGTTGAATACATTTATGTTACAATATAGAACTTTGTGGTTCCTATTACTATAGCACTCCCTCAGGTGGGACATTATAACATCCGAAGTCAGTACTTTAAAACATGTATATTATACTTAAGATGGCTGCAAGCTAGATATGTGGGAAACTCAATGTTACACTCTCAGTAAATTTATAGGACAGCTGCTACATATACAGAGTTCTCTTCACTGCATATAAGAACATGTCACATACATAAAGGTAACAAGATGCTCTTATCAGAGCACACATCACTTAACTATGGAAATGAAGTAAGCAAAACATTTGTTGTGCCACCACTGACACAGATATTCCTTATGAGCAGACAGAAATGTGGGCTTAGGAGTATGACCCATAGCCACTAATTTGTCAGGTGTTGCTTCTCTTTATTAAAAACTACTAGATATTGCTTTTCAGTGTATGTTTGGTATTCAGCATTTGAGTTATGAAAGAAAAAATGATAAGATTTTTTCAACAATGTCTATAAATTGAACAGACTTTTTATTTGTTAATTCCATACTGCCCTTGCTGTTGACATCCCCCTGTAGCTCGAATTAGCCCATCTATTCCACTCACCCTAACTTCTCTCCTTCCTTTGAGAAACAAGGCATCCCTTGAGTTCTGCTGTAATGTTGTAGGTAGCTCCTCTCTTTTCAGGAATGATATGGCTTGTGGTCCTCCCTTAAGAGGAGATAGACATCATGTACATAACGAGGGTGGGGATTTTAGGATATAAGAGAATGAGAAATCCCTAGCTGGATGTTGTAAGCATGAAATGCAAAATCCACCCCCCCAACACTACTGCGATGCTAGGCTGCTCACAGCTAGAGTGACATACTATAGCTTATGACAGAGCATGCTCTGCTGTGTGCAGAACCCCCTGTCTCCCCCTGGGATGGGTGAACTCATGTAAGGTAGCCATTTTAATCCTAACTGCTAAGCTGAACTTGGGTCATCTAGGTCATAGTTCATGCTTCTATGCCAAGGAGCTGTTTAAAGATTAAATTCATTTTTGGTATGAGAAATGGTCTGGTGACTGATGTCAGAAACTAAACATGATAGGTTTTCTGCACAGAGGTATAGAAGGGAACAATGCAAAGAGCAGAAAACCTGATAACGAAGAAGGATTCAAATATAAACCAAGCTTCAAATACGAAAGTATTCTGGGAAGAGATTAGGCCTCTCAAAAATACCAATGACATTTTCATTCAAGAAAATCCTGCAAGGAGAAGAACATCCAGATTGTAGGCCTAAAGGAAGAGGCAGAAAAATTCCACAGAGCATGGCTAAGGAACTTGCTGAGGAAGTCAGAAACATCAGACCCATCACCAGAGCTAACTACAGTATCATAGACATCCTGAGGATCTAATCATTAAATGCCACAATTACAGGATGCAAGAATAATTCTTTAGGCTGACTGTAACTAGTCAGCTTCTATAGACAGCCAGGCAAAAGATCAGAAGTGGAGATGATTTCTCATTAAGTGCATATAAATTAAAAAAGTGTTTCACACTACCAAGTGCAGCCTTAGGAAAGCAGCAGCAGAAGAATGCTTAATATACTGAGTAACCATAAAAGATACCATAGAAACGGCAGAGTGTAGCATGTAAATCTCTGAATGTGACTGCGAGCAACACCAGGCTGACTGTGATGAAAAGTTATGGACTAGCAACAGGTAAAACTCCCATGCGTACCATCCAAGTAGTGACAGAAAATGTAACATTGCCAGAAAGCCTGGAATAGAATGCAGATTTAGGAAGCTCCAAAATTTGGGAATGGCTTCAGAGTGAGAGAGCAGTCCTGTAGTGACAAGTTCTGAAGGCAGTAACACAGGCAAGATGGATAATACAGAAGCAGACAGTAAAGGGATTATTCCTTTCTAACATTGCAAATAAATTGGAAAGACAGAGGTGACTTATGGTCTTAAGGCAGCTAAAAGAGACACATGGAGTAGGATGGAATGGTATGAAGATACAGCCATTTTCAACAAATGGATGAGACAAGTCACAGGAAGGAGAATCAACATGTCTTAACAAATGAATAAGAAATGACTTGAGTTAGTAAGACTAAAGAGACTATAGACAGTATCATCTATAGAAGGTAAGAAAGCACAGAGATAGGACTGGTAAAAACTTACTGCATGTATGTGCTCTGTGAAGAACAAGGCTGTCAACTGGAGGCTGTTGAGATACCACCATAGAATGTTTAAAGAAAGCGTCTAACTATCCCAGTTGAATACCCTAGTTATCTGTAGCCAGAAGGTTGCTGAACCCTTACGCTTCAACGTTCCTAAACAAATAAGATAAATTGAAGATTTTCACAGCAAACTTGGAATGATCACTGGCATTCCAAACAAACAAAAAAAAGAAACTCCCCTTGGATTCAGCTAATATGTATATGTATGTATTTTATCTCTTTGTGTGTGTGTGTGTGTGTGTGTGTGTGTGTGTGTGTGTGTGTGTGTGTGTGTGTATATATATATATATATATATATATATATATATATATATATATATATATATATATATATATATAAATATATTATAATATCAACCAGCAAATGACCAATGCAATCACCACAGCTATATGCATAACATGTATTTAATAAAAAGCATACTTGTATGGCAGATAAAAATAAAATGAGCACTTTTGGGTAGTGTCTACCCTTCTTCAGATTCAACACAATATTATAATCAGAGTACATTTAAATCTACTCTAACCAATCAAACCTATAAGACACAATCCTTTCAACCAATGAATGTCTAAAATCACTGCAGCTGTTTTACATAAACTAAAACAATCCCTCAGATCAAAGCTTATAGCATAGTCTAAAATAAACAAATGGTTTTACAGATAAAGACATGCCCTGGAGGTACTGTAATAGACACACCCCTACAGCCCCAACTGGCCCATAACATAAACATATCATTAACATCAACAAATAGCTGTGGGCCCTTATCTCCATATTAATAAAGTTAATAATGATCAAATTGCTTCATATTAGCAAATATTATTATGCATAAATATTCATTATCACCTCAAGTGATCTCAAAATTCACTGGCGATTATCATAAATGCAACTTATAAAAAGTTTAAGGCCATCATTGGGTACTTATGGAAACATGCATAAATGCGATCTAATGTTCCTTGTGTGTTTGGGTAAAAGCAAACTCATCCAGTTCTAAATAATATCTCTAATGGTGGATCTCAACATGACAGCATAGATAATATAGCAACAATATCCCCAGCAATAAAGCTAAACATGATAGCATAAATAATATAACAAATACATTGCTTAGACACAACTCTCAATGCTACAAATTCAGTGATCTCAAATAGTTGTTGTTACCCATCAACAATGAATAAATAAATCCACCATGAATCAGATAACCATAACCTATGCCCCTTCAAATCATAAGTCCACATTACTTCAGACCTCACACTGAGACCACATGAATTAAAGACAAAGTGAAAAAGATGAACAAAAACTCCATTCAAATAGATGGTGTGCTCCCTCAAGTAATACGCATTAACATCATGGTATCAAAATTGACTTCACAACATCCATTTATCAAAGTACTAATTCAACTCAATGTTCAGCAGATTGCATCCGTTCTTGATGTTCCATATTACAATAAACAAATGGAGTGCATAATTCTCCAATCATCTGGCCAATGATGACTGATTTTCCAATAACTGAGGATCAAAAAGGACCACCTGCCGGTGCCTCTGATTAGTTTAAGAATGCATTATAGTTTCCTTTGCCTAATAACTCTGTGTAATGCATGGTGATGACATAGGTTAGCAGAAAAATATGCTTAAAAATTATTGGTTTACTTTAAGCTATTTTAGCAAACAGCATCATACATAGGCCAATCCAAGGTAACAGGAATTATTCCCTTATAATAGCTGATGGACTGATTTACATGTGACCAAAAATTAAGTTATGTGAGACATCACTTCCTCAATTCTGCAGGGATATGTATCCTTGTTCAATTTCAAGGCTGTGTTCTTATCTTATCACACAGTATCCGTTTCAAATTTCTTCCATTCCTATATGTGAAACAAGGTCCATCACCTACTATTTTCCTTGTTGCTTCATCACTAATTAACATTTTCCAGTTCTTTCAAATTATATCATTCTTTCATATTATAACATTTATACAATTTATATCACAAGAGTATGTGAACATAACCCTAGTGTTAGAAATGGAATTTTTACCTTCCTGTGGGGCAGACTGTTCCTGTAAATTATCAGGGTAATAAGGCCTACCTCTTGTGGTTCTAAGTTGTGTCACTTCTTGTAGTTGCTCATCAATATAATTTAATTAAAATAATTTTCTCACCGTGATCTTCACTGAAATGCTTGTGTTTTTCTTTTTGAGCCTGTATCTACTAGAAAAATGTATTGAATACTACTTTGTATACACTAAGTAGAAGATACGTGTTCTGCATCTTACTGTATGTATTATTGTACTATCTAATTATGGTATATTGCTTGTATGTCTGTGGTGCTTTTCTCCCTGGGCCTCTGCTGAAAATTGGTTTCTGGCTCAGTCAGACTTTCCCGGTAAACAAATGTAAATAAATAAATAAATAAATAAATATATCTGGTGTTGTAGCCCCCGTGCTGCAATTGCCAGGCCAAACTCCTGCTAGCTTTGAGGTAATCCTTTTGTCTTGTATGCATCCTAGGTTCCTAGATTCATAGGTTCATAGGTAGATACTAGGCTATCAGCCCAAGGGCCTACATAAGCCTAGCCAACAAGGTTCCCTGGCTTACGCCACCCAAGAAAGTTATTTTCCTGTGCCACTGTCAAGCAGAGACACAGAAGTGATCCCCGGGGTGTATTTCCTATTTCCCATCCACTCATCAAGATTTCTCTTGAAGAGTGCTAATGAAAAACCTCGCCTGACATAGATGGGTAGCCTGTTCCGGAGTATGGGAAGTCTCTAGGACAGGAATCTATCCCTCCAGTATGTCCTGCTTATTGTGGTGACAAGGTTTAGGTCCCTAGAGCATGTAGCTCAGAGGGATTGGGATTTCTATAGGTGTAGCATGTCCAACAGGGTTTGACATAGCTTTATATGTTAGGCAGAGATCACCTCGGAGTAGGCAATATACTACGGAGTAAAGCTGGAGTTTTTTGAGGCAGTCAGTGTAGGGCATTTGTTTGAGGCCAGTAATCCTCTTTGTGAGTTACTTCTGTGGCCTTTCCAGCTGCTGCAGATGTCTTGTGAGGTACATTCCAAAAGGGGCATTGTACTCTATAATGGGTCTAGTGAGTGTCGAGTAGAGGGGAGCAATGACCTCTTTTTTCCTGGATGAGAACCCTTTTATGATGAGGTGTGCCACATAGAAGGACTTCCTGACTACTGTGGTGATGTGACTATCAAAGGAGAGACTACTGTCCACCTGGGTCCCAAGGTCTCTTATCACGCATTCGGTGTTAAGTAGATTGCTGCCTATGTGGTAGTTCATGGGTACAGAGTTTTTACCAAAGGGGATGACACTGCACTTTTTGGCATTGAGCTTGAGGCCATGGCTCTGACTCCAGGCATCTGTCTCAGCGAGGCCCTTCTGTAGGATGTCCACATCATTTGGGGACTTGACTATGGCTCCTAGTTTGCAGTCATCTGCAAACTTCATTAGCCAGAGGCCTTCTGTGTTAGCCTGCACTTCAGAGATGTAGATACCAAACAGGAGAGGTCCCAGGATGGAACCCTGTGGTACTCCACTTGTCACTGCTTTGAGATCAGATTTGGAGTCTGCAACTTTTACAGTTTGGGTTCTGTCAGTGAGCCAGTTGGTAACCCATCTTATGATGTAGGGATTTATACCTAGTTTAGTGAGTTTAGCTATAATTCCAGAATGGGGGTTGGTGTCGAAAGCCTTGGCGAGGTCAAGATAGGCTGTGTGAACCACCTTACCCACATCCAAGGCTTTGGTGACTGCCTCAAAGAAGTCGATCAGATTCAGGAGGCATGATCTGCCTTTCACAAACCTGAACTGGGTGAGATCCAGAGTTTGGAGGTTACCAATGTCTTTGTTTATGAGTTCCAAGATGATACATTCCATGGCCTTGCAGACCAGGCTCATCAGGGTAATAGGTCGATAGTTCCCGGGATTAGTGGTGGCTCCCACTTTGTGGAGTGGGATAACTGTTGCTGTGCACCCTTCAGTGGACACAAAGCCTGATGTGAGACTATGATTGAACATGGTGCTTAGGTGGGGAGCCAGTTCGTTCTGAAGTTCGTGTAAAATGCAGCCTGGGATGTTGTCCGGTCCCATAGATGCTGTGTTTTTGGCTTTACAGAGTGCAGCTTTTACCTGCTTAGTTGTGATTACAGTGACTCTGCATTCTTCCTGTATAGATATGGGCCCTTTAGGGGGTGAGAGGGGGGTAAAGTTAGCACTGAACCTATCTGCCAGGATGTTGGCAATATCAGTTGGTTCTGTAATTTTTGCGCCTTTGTGCTGTAACTCAGAGCAGATCTGGGTGTTGCCATCGAGATTCTTGACATAGCTATAGAATGCTTTGTGGTTGTCCTTGGTGTTAGTGGCAATTTTGTTTCTGTAGCTAGCTTTGGAGGATCTTATAAGGGATCTAAGCTTCTTACTGAGGCTGACCAGGGAGCTACTCCACACATGGGATTTTACTCTCTTTTGCAACAGTCTTCTGTTGTACAGTTTGTTTATGGCAGGGGACCACCAGATTGGCTTCTTTTTTTGGAGGATAGCATCTTGGTTCTGTTTGAGATAGCACGATCTATGCACTCATGTAAGTGCTTATAGAGTGCATTTGTGTAGGATCCAGCAGTTGTAATTGTATTGTCCATCTGCATGGGTGTCATAAAGTTCACCACTTCTGTCTTAAGAAGCATGAAGTTGGCTTTGGACAAATCTTTAACGGTGGTTTCCTTAATGGGGGGTGGGGGCGGGATGTGGATATCAAGGGTGATTAGCTTATGGTCGGATCAGACGAACGAGGAGTTGACTTGAGGTGTGGAACACCGGTCACTCATGTTGGTAATGATTAGGTCTAGGATATTGTTGCCCCTGGTGGGAGTGTGGATAAATTGATCCAGGGCATTGGTGTTTATGAATTCCATTAAGCGTTGAGCTAAGGAGTTGGTGCACGAGTAGTTTTCCCAGTTAATGGTGGGGTAGTTGAAGTCGCCCATTATTAGGGTGTTTGGGTGAACCGTAATATTTTCCAGTACATCAAGCAAAGAGAAGTGTGAATCCTGGGGCATGTTGGGGGATCTGTAGCAAGCTACAATTTGGATTGCAGTTTTGCCCAGAGTTAGTTGCACTTGGATAACCTCAGATGCATTATGCTGAGCAACTAGCCTGGAGGTGCGGATATCCTTAATGAATATGGACATACCTCCGCCTTTGGTGTTCCGGTCCAGGTTACATGGCTGAAAAGTGTGGTATGAGTTACAGCCTGGTAGTGCAGGGGTGCTTTCTGGAGCCTTGAACCAGGTCTCAGTCACTGCACAGATATCGATTTTCTACATTTTAAGGAGAACCTCGAGTGAGTGCATTTTGAGATTTAGACTTCTAGCATTGAGTAGCATTACCCTCAGTTTTTGATTGCCTGTTCCTGTTATGTTGGTGAATTTGTTATTTGAACCTTGCCTAAAAAAGGCACTATATGGGGCAGCAAGAGCCTTAGCCAGTATCCGGAATCCCAGGGGTGACAGGTGCAGGCCATCTGTGGCAAAGCATCGTGGTCTGTCGACCATGTCATCCCAAGTAGACAGATACTGGATCCCCTTAGAATGACACCAGAAACTTAGCCAATTGTTGAAGTCAATCATTTTGTCCTTGTACTGCAGTATCTTTCTGGGCAATGGCAGAATGCTACTCAGGGCTAGGGTCATACCTACCTGGGCTACAAGATCGGAGAGCTCTTCCATGTCTCTTTTCATGTAGTCCAGGGAAGTACATCTCAGGTCATTCACACCAACACGGACAATTACAGAGTCATATTTGTACTTGTTTTGGAGTGACCTGAGTGCGTGGGTTATGTGGTGGATCCTGGCACCTGACAGGCAGCTGACAGTAACCTTCTCCTTGTTTAGCCTGGTGAGTGGGACATCAGTGTGCCTGACTATAGAGTCACCTATGACTAGTGTGTTGGGTACGTTGTTTTTCCTTTTTGGCTGTGGATGAGTGGCACACTGAGTCTGTGGGCTATGTGTCATTTGGGTTGTGTTGGGGGATGGAGGTTGCTTGTATTTCTGCTTTGGAGGCCTCTGTTGCTTGACAGATTATTATTGAGAGCCTCTACAAATGTTTTTGTGTTACTATGTGTGGATTTTGGTGGTGTAGATTTAGTGAGACTATGTGATGAGTGTGGTGTGGTGCAAATGTTTGCCTTCTCCTCATGACTGTCAAGTTCAGTCTTGGTTGGAGAGAGCTTTACCTCCAGTTTGGCTAGATAAGTTCATCTCGCACAGGATGTAGTGTTGGATGGTAGGAGGAGAGGGTTGTCTGTGTACATGAGGCAATTTCTACATTGCCTGAAGATGCCCAGATTCATCAGATAGGCAGGAGAGAACACTGGGAGCTGACCCTTGGACATGCCTGAATAAAAAATATTTTCCTCTAGATAAGTGAGGAAAGTGAGTACAAAGGCTGTTTTTCTCTAAGCAAGTGAGAAAAGTAAGTACAAAAACTGTTTTCCCTCTAGGTAATGAGGAAGATTGAGTGCTATAGTAATTAGTAGCTTATTTAGTGCTTACAAGTTCTGAACAAGTGCTGAGCATGAATACACAAATTTAAGTGCTAAAACTAAGAATCTGTATCTGCACTAGACAAGTTACAGGACAGAAACAAATGCAAATACAGGCTTTAAAATCAGAAAGTTGAGAGAGATGGAAGAGATTGCCAAAATGGCCAATAACTACAATTTCTGGGCTAGAACCACTCCTTATGTGTTAGACAGGTTAGCTAGTGCTTACCACTCCCGCTGATAAGCTAGAAGGCTTCCCTCCAACACAGAAAGGCCTGGGGAGCTCAGAAGCTTACATACAGTCCTGGATACAGCAAATCTGTATCTGGAACACTAGTTACAAGAAAGGTAGGAAACAGGCTTACAGTTTTTTTTACAGAAAAGTAGCAAAAACAGTAGTAAAAACAATTCACATGCAGTGCAAGCTGGCACACTTGAGTATGTAGCAATATTAGACCAACACAGTTTAAAAAATGCAATTAAATTACAAAGGAGTAAAAGGAAGTGCAGAAAGAGTTTATTAGGTAGAAGGTGTTAAAGAGATGGGACTGGGGGAGTGTCCCAGATCAAATCTACAGTGGGACGGGCAACTGCAAATGCCACCAAATTTAAACTACAAACCAAAAATAGGGAGGGTGAGTGGGACAAAACGGTTTCAACAGAGATCTAAGCAACACTAACAGTACAAACTCTAAGACCAAAAAATATACTCCGCTCTGTATATTTGCAGATCAGTCTCTCAGAACAGTGAGACAACAGTTTCAACAGAGATCTAAGCAACAATTAACAAACTCTATAACCAAAAAAAAAAAATACTCAGCTCTGTATATCTGCAGATAGTCTGGAAGGCAGTCTCTCAGAACATAGGTTCCAGCAATTACTATGTAACATCTGTCCTTTTATAATGCTCTTAAAAACATATATGGGATGCATGCTTGTCCGATGCAATATATTATTCTTTCTGTATTCCTTTTGATGTAACACTGTGTTGATCTCTCCTTTTTCATCCACCTCAATGGTCACATCCAGAAAATCAATCCTACCACAGGACGAGTACACCATGAATCTCCAAAGAAATCAGTGGATTTTTCCAGATACTTCAAAAATCAGACAGCTGCTCATTTGTGTCTGTCTGGTCACAGTAGGGGGTAGGCAGGGGATAGGTAGAGTAAGAGTTTGTGTGTATGGGTGAAAGGATGAGCGTATTTAAGCATGAGATCAGTTGATGTGGCTATGTTTGTATGTGTTTGTATGTGTGTTTGTGTTTGTGTGTGTGTGTGTGTGTGTGTGTGTGTGTGTGTGTGTGTGTGTGAGTATGAACATCCATGAGTGTTTGAATGTATGTGTGTGTGTGTGTGTGTGTGTGTGTGTGTGTGTGTGTGTGTGTGTGTGTGTGTGTGTGTGTGTGTGTGTGTGTGTGTGTGTGTGTGTGTGTGTGTGTGTGTGTGTGTGTGTGTGTGTGTGTGCGCGTGCATAGGGGGGCTGTCACTCTTCCACACTCCCCTAGACTAATAAACACATCTTAAATACTGACAGAATTGGGAACACTAGACAGAGATACGCTGGGTAATGTGTCTTAATGGCACTTTTATAAAAAAATATACACATAAATAAATAAATAAATAAAAGACTATGTCAGGAAAACAAGAAACCAGGGATAAATCTTCAGATTGTGCCATAAATGGACTTAAATAATTGACAGGAGAGTTTTGCAGCATATAATATATGGGTCAGTAGGGACACCATACATTAAGGATGATTCTTCAAATCATGCATTAAAGGTAATGAAAAGGCATTCATCGTTAACCCTTCTCAGCAAGGATTTTAGTCCTGTGTGCTTCCACTAGAATACCTCTCAACCTCCTAGTGCAAGAAATGTAGGAAACCCTAGAATAATGAGGGAAAAAAGGCTTCAAAATAGGGGCAAATTTTAAATATTGCTCTTATAAACTTAGAAACTAACTAGAATATCAGGATTTGCTTTAGCATACATTTTCTGAGGGATATATTATTTTATTTATTTATTAGGTTCATAGGTTCATAGATAAGTACTAGACTATCTGACCAAGGGCATCTGTAAACCTAGACAGAATGTGATGGCTTTCACTGTCCCCTTAGATTAGTTCCCTGTGCTCTGTCCAGCAGACCCATTAGTTCCTTGTGCCTCTATCCAGCAGAGCCACTGCATTGATCCCCGGGGTAAATTTTCTGTTTCCCATCCACTCATCAAGGTTTCTCTTGAAGCGTGTTAGTGAGGGGCTCTGCCTAATGTATATTGGAATTCTGTTCCAAAGCATGGGGAGTCTCTGGGACAGGAATCTATCCCTCCAGCACATTCTATTTATCGTTGTGGTGAGGTTTATATCCCTAGAACGTGTGGCTCTCGGGGATTTTCTTTTTTTTTTTTAGGTGGAGCATGTCCATCAGTTCTGGGTTAGACATGGCCCTGTATGTCAAGCAGAGATCACCTCTGAGTAAGCGGTTTGCAATTGAGTACAGCTGGAGTTTCTTCAGTCGGGCTGCATAGGGCATCTGTTTGAGGCCAGTAATCCTCTTGGTGAGGTACTTCTGTGGTCTTTCCAGCTGTTGTGGGTATCTTATAAGGTACATCCCAAATGGGGCGTTGTACACTATGATGGGTCTGATGAGTGATGAGTAGAGATGCACAATAACCTCTTTTGTTCTAGATGTGAACCCTTTTGTGATTAGGTGGGCCACAAAGAAGGATTTTCTAACCACCTTGGCAATATGGTTTTCAAAGGAGATATTACTATCTACTTGGGTCCGCAGGTCCCCTTATTACATTTTCTGTATTTAGGGGACTACCACGCATGTGGTAGTTTGTGAGTACTTTGCTTTTTTCCCAAAGGGGATGACTGTGCATTTTTTGGCATTTAGCTTTAAGCCATAATTTTGACACAAGGTATCCGTCTTAGTGAGACCCTTCTGGAGGATGTTTGTATCAGCTGGAGAGTCAGTTATGGCCCCCAGTTTGCAGTCGTCTGCGGACTTGGTCAGCCATGGTCCTCCTGTGCTTGCCTGTACCACTGAGAAGTATATACCGAATAGGAGGGGTCCCAGGACTGAGCCCTGGTTGATGCCACTTGTAACCGGTTTAGAGTCGGACCTACAGCCTGCAGCTTTCACCATGTGGGTTCTATCTGTGAGCCAACTGGCAACCCTTCTCATGACATAGGGGTTTATGTTCGGACTGGTGAGCTTATCTATAATGCCAGAATGGGGAATAGTGTTGAAAGCCTTTGCAAGGTCTAGGTAGGCTATATGGACCTCCTTTCCCTTGTCTAAAGCCTTGGTAACTGTCTCAAAGAAGTCCACCAGATTTAGGAGGCATGATCTGCCCTTAACAAAGCCAAACTGGGTAAGGTCCAATGTTAGTAGGTTCCCAGTGTCTCTGTTAATGAGTCCCATGATGATGTGCTCCATAGCAGACCAGGCTAGTCAGGCTTATGGGTGATAGTTCCCGGGGTCCGTTGTGGCTCCACCTTTGTGGAGCGGGATGACTGTTGCTGTGCTCTTCTCTATGGGTATGTAACCTGTAGAGAGGCTGAGTTTGAACAGTGTGTTTAGGTGAGGGGGTTAGTTCATTTTGGAGTTCGTGTAAGACACAGCCTGGGACACCGTCCGGTCCCATTGAAGCTGTGTTTGTGGCTTTGGAGAGGCTTTTAAGAGAGATGGCCAGTGATTGCCTGGGCTCTACATTCTTCTGGTATGGTTATGGGCCCTTTAGGGGGTGAGAGGGGGGTAAAGTTTGTACTAAACCTGTCTGCCTGAATGTTGGCAATATCAGTAGGTTCAGTGTATTTTGTGCCATTCTGCACTAACTCAGAGCAGATCTGAGTTTCCACTTAGGTTTTGACATAACTAAAGAACGCTTTATGGTTATCTTTGGAGTCCTTGGCAATTTTCTTTCGAAGCTAGCCTTGGATGATTTTATAAGGGATCGTAGTTTCTTGCTGATACTGATCAGGGGTGTCTTTCCTTCTTGAGATTTTACTCTTTTCTGTACTAATTTCCTCCTTCTGTTGTATAGCTTGTTTATGGCAGGGGTCCATCAGACTTGTTTCCTTTTCTTGGAGTAGTGAGTCTTGGTTTTGCTTGGGATAGCGCAATCTATGCATTCTTGCAGATGCTCATAAAGTGCCTTTGTAAGGGATTCAGAAGCTTGGACAGCATTGTCCTTTAGCACGGGGAGTGTGAACCTTTCCACCTCGGTCTTAAGTAATGTGAAGTTTGCTATTGAAAAATTCTTCATGGTGGTTTCCTTGATTGAGGGTGGGGGTGGAATGTGGATATCCACAGTGATTAGTCTATGGTCTGATCTAGCCAGCGAGGGGTTGACCTCTGGTGTAGAACACCAGTCGCCCATGTTGGTGATGACCAGGTCCAATATGTTGTCACCTCTGGTGGGGGTGTTGACCAGTTGATCCAGGGTGTTCAAGTTTATAAATTCTAAGAAGTGTTGGGCAAGGGAGTTAGTACTTGAGTAGTTCTCCTAGTTAATGTTTTGGTAGTTTAAATCACCCATTATTAGGGTGTTTGGTAGGACAATTACAGAGTCATATTTGTACTTGTTCTGGAGTGACCTGAGTGCTTGTTTTTTGTGGTGGATCCTGGCGCCTGACTGGCTGCTAACATCAACCTTCTCCTTTTCCAGCCTAATTAGCGGGACATCAGTGTGCCTGACTATAGAGTTGCCTATTACTATTGTGTTGGGTATGTTATTTTGCCTTAAGGGCTGTGATTGCATGGCACACTGATTATGTGAAGTATGTGTTTCATGGTTTGTGATGGGGTGTGGAGGTTGCTTTGGAGGTCTGCTTTGGAAGGCTCTGTTGCTTTTGCAGATTTTTATTTATAGCCTCCGAGTATGTTTTCATGTATTTATGTGTGTTATTTGCCGGGGTTGCTTTAGTAGGTCTATGTGAGACTGGTGGTGTGTTACAAGTATTTTCCTTTTCCTCTTGACTGTCAGTTCCAGTCTTGGGTTGAGAGAGCTTTGCTTCTGGTTTGGCTGTATAATTGCATCTCTCGCATATATTAGTGTTTGGTGGTAGGAGGATAGGGTTGTCTGTGTGCATGAGGCAGTTGTAACATCACCTCAAAATTCCCAGATTCATCAGTTGGACTGGAGAGTATACCTGAAGCTGCCCTTTGGACATACCTGAATAGGTAAAGTGAGCTGTTTTACTGCTTGGCTGGTAGGGATGAATAGAGAGCCTTGTCCTTCTGGACAGTATAGTGGGGGGTCTAGTGCTAGGGTTAATTAGTGCTTGCTATGAGTTTTGAGCAAGTGCTGGGCTGTGAAATGAATGGTTTGAGCACTTAAGTTGAATGTTTGTCTAGTTCCAAGGGAAAAATTGAAGAGTAGACTTTGTGGAGCCGGGAATAGTTTAACCCTAGCTAACTGGCGCTGTCCGGCGTGCAAAACCGTGCAAATGCGTTTTTTATAGCAGGGAAATGAAAGAGATAGAAATTAGCCCAAAATTTACAATAAGCTACTAACTTCTGGGCTACAGCAAACAAGGCACACAAATTTTAGAAAGAACAGTTCAAATAAGCAGGCACAATAAGCCTTTAACCAGAAAGTCCCAGCTCAGAAGGGCAGAATCTAGCCTCTCCTCCCACAAGAGTGCCGACCACAAACCTTCTTAATGTAAAACAACTGGTCTGAAGCCCAAGTGCTTAAACTAAAAGGCTTAGAATAATAGTTACAATTTAATCAGGCTACTACTAAGCAGTAATAAATACCTGCGGTGGTAGTGGTGCGGTAGCGTTGTCGCCTTACAGTAAGACGCTGTCAGATTCGATTATCAGCTAGAGCGTCTTCTGCGTGGAGACATGCATGAATGGTTGTACCCTCGTTGAAGATTGTGCATCAGGCCTGGCAAGCCGGTACGTAAAAATCAACTGCCAATCATTAGAGGACCGGAGTTCCGCTGTGGCGACCCCTAACCGGGAAAAGCCGAAAGACACAAACAAACAAACTAAGCAGTAATAAATGCAGCAGAATAAGCAAAATTGAGTACTTTTAAGAAGAGGCAAAAGCAAAATAAGGTAATAAAGTAGGAAGAAACACAAATATAGTAAAAGCAGATAAAGTGCAATTTTAACAATAGAAAACAAGCCAACTGATTTAAACAAATTACCCAATTAATTAGTAAAAACCTCAGAACTGAGTCCTGTTTCAGCAGTCTTCAATCAGACAAGTTCAGGGCCTAAGTGGGTATGCCTACTCAGATGTTCTCTCTGTATTAGGCATTTGTTTACCGGGAAAGTCCACTGTGCCATGCTAGCGCATTTTCAGTGTAGGCCTGGGGAGAAAAGCTCCACAGTAATTGTCAGAAATTACAACAAATTTCAGCATTGCTCACAGTAACAAGTACCAATGAGAGATACAACCTTGTCAGCCTACATATGAGCTCATAGATTGGACAACAAAAGGAAAAGAAATAAAAACAGGAACATAAAAGTTTCTCAAACTACTATTTACATAGCAGTACACTAAGATGTCAATAACATTAGTATTTGACTAGAGAAGTATTCACATAGTAAAAAGTGACCCAATGACTCAAGTCTGAAACTGAAATGTATGTCATTATTTATTAAATTCAACCCTCATTGAATTGCCAGTAAACTACAAATTTTATGAAAAACAGACCAAACACAAGAGGCAATAATCTGGACCTTTTGCAATAATCTGGACAGTTGAGAGGTATGACAGGGATACCTGAATATGTTACATAAGAGCTTATTAAAAAAATAAATTAGAAAAAAATTATTGGGGAGGGGTTTTCTTGGTACATGTGGCAGCAGTAACATTAACCTGCTCCACTAACTAATCAGTTATTGTAGCCAGGCTTATATCATAAAATAGGAAATATGAAACTCTTATGTCTGACATAATTCAATGATTCCAACAGTCCATGAGTTATGAGAGAAACTGCACGTATAAGAAGCATCAGCAGGACTGTGTCCATGTGGATGGAGGTTTCAGTACAAAACCTGCAGGAACATTTGCTGGCACTAGGAAGAATTTTTCACTATTACTTGGATTTACACTAAAGTTAATAGAGCAACACTTCTAGCATTACAATGCACATTACAATCTGTAAGAAGAATGAAACACTAACGTCTGCCATTATTGACTGAATGTAAAGATCCATGACTTATGAGGGCAGGGACAAAAAATAAAAAGAGACATCAGGGACATTCTATCAACTCATGGACAGATAACAGGTAGAGGTGTGTGTGTGTGTGTGTGTGTGTGTGTGTGTGTGTGTGTGTGTGTGTGTGTGTGTGTGTGTGTGTGTGTGTGTGTGTGTGTGTGTGTGTGTGTGTGTATGTGTATTTGTATGTATGCTATGTTGGAGAGTGGTTGATGGAGTGCCTGGGCCTGCGCCAATGCAATATATAGATCTCAAGTGTTAAATACCGCAGTTGTGGCAGCTAAGGGTGATTCAGAGACTTGCAATTTAGCCAACAAAATAATTTCTCATTGTAGCTAACATGGCTATGAATCGCAAATCTCTGCTTCATGTAACCAACTTCTTTTTACCATAGCTCTTAACAACAGCAGCACTGGAGGTCTTTCTGAATTCCCAGGATTTATTGGATTTTGTTATTACTTTTAGTTTTTTTCACTCAGGAGAGCAATAAATTACATTTTACACTTCAGATACAAATTCCATACATTTTATGATCAGCTAGCTTACTGCCTTACAAGAGTGCTAGATCCAGATCAAGCATATTTCACATCCTGGATATAATTGCTTTGTTTCTCTTTTGTATTAGTAAAAGGGAATTACAAAATCAGCTGCTATCATTATTTATTTCCTTCTGTGCATCACATAAAAGAACAAATACAAAACAATTCTCCTGTTACTGTTAAGACATCTTATCAACTCAGTTCCATAGTGCAGCTTCTATTGCATATTTTAGAAAGCTTAAATAATGTTTACAATTGTGCTAACAATCTGACCTAAGAAAGAAAGAAAGAAAGAAAGAAAAAAAAAGAAAGAAAGAAAAAATCACGTTAAATAAAGTTCTCTAGCCTGGCATTGCACATTCCTTCATTCCCTCCTTATCTTTTTCTGTTTTCATTCCCCCTTATAAGACAGCCTAGGCAGTAAGACTGAAGCAAAAGATGCAATGAAAAAAGATACCGGGACAACATCTATCACGTGTTCCAGAGGTAATTGTACAAAGGCAAGACTAATTTATTGCTGGGTGTAATGTAAATGAATGCCACATGGAGCAACTACATAGGAATTTGTCGATATCAGGCATCTGAAAGAAGGAGACAACAGCCTAAGCAACATTAAATTGTGTGAAGAATGTGTGCAACACATAGCATAGCCTGGCTATTGGTGGTTCCTATTAATTTGTACAAATCTCTTGTGAGATACATTAATTGAGATGGGCAACAGCATAACAAACCCACTGCAGGCAGTATAGGCTGAGCTGTATGAGAGTGCATAATACATTATACAAGTTAAGTATGGTAATATGAGTTTCTTGTTTGCAATCATATTATTAAAGTACTTAAAGGTGGTAAATTTAGCCTTAAAATTTGTGAAACAGGAATGGCTTGTATTAGTATTTAGCTATTGTGTAGTATAATTTTGGTATGGTCATGTTTTGATATAAATATTAGAACACCTTTATACAGAGACCGTGCATGACAAGGATGGAAAAAACAGAAAAAGGAGGATTGGATTAGGCTGGCATGACAATGTTTATGTGTTTGTTTTTTGTTCACTGCAGTAGAGGGCAAATGCTAACATGTCTTCTGTGAAAAGCAAAGTTATAGATGATAAATCATGATACAAGTAATCACAAACCACTACTTCTTCTGTAACTAATTATCATGTTCCTTTTGGCTACCATATTTGCTCAGGCATAGTACCACCTCAAAAATTGAAATTAAAAGAAACAAAGTACTCAGTATATATACTCCCTTGATGATAAATGCATTGACTGGTTCTCCCCTCTCTCTTATAGAATTACCTGAGGCCAAATAATGTAGAAGATGTAATTGCTTGATGTAATCTATCTATTTGAAATACTAATGTAGGCATCATGGTCTTGAAGGAGACAAGGATTCTCATCACAAGTATTGTGACATCTAACTCTCCTCAGTGTATTTTCACTGATAATTGGGTCTATTATATCTCATTAATGAATCAGTATAAGCAAACAGATACAGAAGAACAAACAACATAATCCAAGTCACTGACATATACCATTTCAAATGAATTCTTTGACATTACAGGAAGAGGATACAAATGCACAGCATGATGGTAAAAAACAGCTTCACAGGATGTTGGATTTCCAACAGATAAAGGCAGAAATGTATACAACAGAGGAAATAACAGTAAAATATAACAACAACTGTAAGTACTGGTCCAGGGGACTAGAAGCACATTGATAACAATTCTTGTCAAAGGAATGATGTTCTAATGATGAGAAATGAAACTAAAGTGGGATGAAGTGAAAATTATACAAGGAATGTGTGTCAAGTATTGAAGCATGGTAGCACTCACCTCCCACAAGATGCAGTGACTGTTTTTAAAGGGGTATACAATCTATTCCTACCTCCTGGCTATGTCCTTCATGAGTATTATTAGATTCACATTTTTTTGTATGCATGTTAAAGTTAAAACACATTTTATTCATATAAATGACATTGGCTTCATGATTTAATTGTTCTTGGCATCATATTGTTTAATCTTTACAGGTGATAAATCCTTTAGGATTTATTCCACCATTTTCTAACAAAGCAAAAACAATTTTTTTCTTTATAATGCTGTAAAAAATTTTTTTAATTGCTATTTTGCTAAACTAGTCAAATAACAGAATATTCAATTTAAGCAGAACACAGTGGCTCGCTTCTAATAATTTAATGAGGAAGTCTAGTTGTAGCAATTCCTTTATCCAAGACAATGGTTCAATTCTCTTCAGCACCTTACCTCTCCTAATATCCTAATGAGTGAGGACATGAATGGTGGGAATCTGCAATCATGCTGTCATGACTGCTACACACTCTGTAAATGAGGACCTGATTAAGAAATGGGAATAGAAACAGCTCTTCATTGCAAAGCAGGCTTCAGAGAAAATTGTTTTGTTAGTTGGGGACTTACTAGACATGTCCTTAGACTATTTCTCTGATGTTTCTTGGCGTTCTAGGTAAAAGTCTTGAACAGGACTTGCCATAAACTTTATTGTTTCGTATTTTCCATAGACAGATATAACATTTGTGTAATCTTTATGCATCTTATCATTAATATGTTAGCAGATAATAAGCATCAGTTATGTAATGGTTTTAGCTGCAGCATGAAGAAAGGTTTTAATCACTGAAAATTACCAGATTCTCAGGCCATCTTTAGAATATGGCAGTTTTACATAGTCTTACCAGATTACTAAAAACAAATGAGTCAACAGACATGTGAGTACATTACTGAAATGGCAGTTTGATGCAGTAAACGTTAATGTGAATTACTTTTGATGAACTAAGATAATCATCAGCCACAAAGCAATGGAAACCTAACAAACATATAGATAGCACGACACCATTGAGTCACTCAGGGCATTTAGAAGTTGCTACCATAACTGTAGAAGGCTGTTTCCCTATTACAAGTTAATGATATCATCAGTCAGCAAAAAGCACATCTGTATGTTAGTAGCCAATCTATATATATATATATATATATATATATATATATATATATATATATATATATATATATATATAGTACTTTTATGGCACAGCCATTAGTGTGACCAGCATTAATAATCGGGTATTGTTCACTGGTCTGAATGCTGACAAATTCTAACTGAATGATGTGACTCAAGCCTAGCTAAAAGCAACACCCAAGTTCTAAAAAACCTACTAAACTACTACAGCAAGTTAACAAGCACTACTTAGCTAACTAACTAACTAACTAACTAACTAACTAACTAACTAACTAACTATAAACTAACAGGCATTGACTAAATTACTACCATACTAGAATGCCCTCACAAGCACTGACTTACAAAGGATGCCATACTAAGCTTCTCCACAAACATTACTTTTACTGCTACATTATCACAGGCACTGCCTGTATTATACTACATTCACAAGGGCTGTTCACTACTAAATCATGCTGAAAAGCTCTGCCCATGCTGCAGAGCACTGCTAATACTACAGCTTATTTGCAAGTAACATCCATGCTAAAACTACTCACAGACATCGACAATACTATCTTATTACCACTAGCACTGCCTGCATTATATTACATTCATAAGGGATGCCCACTACTAAAAGCATGCTGAGAAGCCCTGTCCATGCTGCAGAGCACTGCTGATGATGCAGCATATTTACAAGTAACAAATAAAATACAACTGCAGTATTAAATTGCCATTGCAAGTGCTGTCTATTACTATATCATGCTGAGAAGACTTACCCATGATGCAGAGCAGTGTTTATACAACAGCATTTGTACAGGTAATAACCATGTTACAAATTATCCACAGACATTGCCTATATGATCAATATTATCACAGGTACTGCCAATATTAAATTATCAGCACAAGGCCTGTCCAGTCCATGCCTCTCAACTGTACAGATTTTTGCAGAATGTCCAGATTTTTGGCTCATATTTTTGGTCTGTTCCTCATAAAATCTGTGGTTTTCTGGCAAATCACTGGGATGATCTGAGGATTGAAGTCACTAAATAATGGCATACATTTGAGTTTCAGACTTCAAATACTTCAGAAAATGTATGTTAAAACAAACTCTTTTACTCTTGCAACTTTCTAAGTTTATAAGAGCAATATTTAAAATGTGTTTGTATTTTTGAGGCTTTGCCCCCCATTTTGACAGGCTTTGTCCAGATTTCTTGCACTAATAGGTTAAGAGGTATGCTGTCCACTACTAAATTATCCTGAGAAGCTTTGCTGAAGCTGGAGAGCAGAGTTTATACAACAGCATATTTAGAAGTAATAACCATGTTACAAAATGTGTCATCACAAGGGCTGACCACTATTAAATCATGCTGAGAAGCTCTGTCCATGCTGTAGAGCACTGCTTATACTACAGTTTATTTACAAGTAATATCCATGCTGAAAATACTCAAAGACATGGACAATACCATCATATTACCATAAGCACTGCCTGTATCACAATGCATTCACAATGGATGTCCACTAATGAATCATTAGAAGCTCTGCCCATGCTGGACAGCAATGTTTGTACTACAAATTATTTACAGCACAACAAATAGCCATGCTAGAAAAATCTTAAATGCATGTCGAGTTTGATCCATACTATCACAAGTACTACCTGAATTTAACTGCCATCGCACTGGCCGTATAATACTAAATCAGGCTGAAACTCTCTGCACAAGCTGCACAGCACTGTTTATACTACAGCTTATATGGAAGTAATAATCATGCTAAAAATTTATTTTAGTATTTATTTATTTTATTTTACTTGACATTTGTTTACCGGGAAAGTCCGACTGGGTGGATGCCCATTTTCAGTGGCGGCCCAGGGAGAAAAGCTACAGAAGAAATAATTAGCATATTACATTAGCTTACATTAGCTTATTACAGAGGTATGAGGAACATTTTCACATACAAGAAAGAATATGCAATAATGGAAATACATCATTTTACATATATTAGATAAAACATCCCTGCACATTAATTATAGATGTTAGATATTACCAAGGAGACTATATACATCAGACAAGTGGTCTTTACATTTATATTATTCAGATCAGTATGATTCTGCTTGATACTTAAATAATTTATTATAATGTACTTAGAATACATATCTTACAATACAGGGTTGAGAGAGGAGAAGAATTACAGGAGAGAGAAAGTAAGATACAGAAACTCATGCATTATTAATAAAGTGTGGGGTATGGATAGGGAAGAAGCAAAACGGAGAAAGAAAAGTTTGGGGACTGTATATTGATATTAGTAGTACAAGGTACAGGTAAAATAGGCAAGAAATTATCAGTTGTATAAAGTACTCACAGACATGGACAATACTATGATATTACCACAAGCACTGCTTGTATTATACTGTAGTCACAAGCACTACCCACTATTAAATCACACTGAGAAGCTCTGTCCTTGCTGCAGAGCACTGCTTACACTACAGTTTATTTACAAGTAACAGCCATGCTAAAAATATTCACAGACATGAACAATTCAAACAGAGCTCCTCTTTGGCCCTCTTCAAAAGGAACCTTGATGATTGGATGGGAGAAAGGAAATTCTCCCTCGGGATCACGTCAGTCGCCCTGCTAGACAGGGGTCCAGGAAAGTAAATAGTGTGGGTAGAAATAGCCAGGGAATTATTATGGCTAGGCTTTTATAGGCCCGAGGGCTGATAGACTAGTACCAACCTATGAACCTATGAACCTATACTATCATAATACCACAAGCATAGCCTGTATTATAATGCATTCACAATGGATGTCCACTAATGAATCATGTTGAGAAGGTCTGCCGATGCTGCAGAGCAATGCTTATGCTACAGCTTATTTACAAGTAATATCCATGCTAAAAATATTCACAGACTTAGACAATACTATCATATTACCATAAACACAGCATGTATTTTAATGCATTCACAATGGATGTCCACTAATGAATCATGCTGAAAAGCTCTGCCCATGCTGCAGAGCAATGCTTATACAACAGCTTAACTACAAGTAATATCCATGTAAAAATACTTACAGACATGGACAATACTATTATATTACCACAAGCACTGTATGTATTATTCTGCATTCACAAGGGCTGTCCACTATTAAATCATGCTAAGAAACTCTGTCCATGCTGCAGAACACTGCTTGTACTAAAGGATATTTACAAGTACTAACTATGTTACAAAATACTCACAGACATAGCCAATGTCATCCTATTATCTCAAACAGTTCCTTTTCCACAGAGTTGTCATAAGCACATTTCATTGCTGCAGAATCCTGACAAGTATTGTCCATGCAGCAGTGAGCTACTAAAACTACATAATTAAAAGCACTTCTTGTGCTGTGGATGTTTCACAAGATCCACCCATAAAAGCTCCGCAAAAACATTGACTGTATAAGAAGATCACTATAAATGCTGCCCATAGTTCAGTTTCAATTTAATACTATCCATACTACAGAATAAATTTGAAGAGTGACCAGTTACTTCTTTCACAAGAGAGGATTGGAAGGGTGGCCTAATGGTTAAGGTATTTGATTTGCAAGCACAAGGTGCAAAGTTTGAGTCTCACAAAGAATAACTGAATAGGCTTAAAGTGACTCACAAGGGCAGTTAACTTAATGCTAATCCATGAACCTATGAACACAATTATTCCCCAAATTGCTGTAGGAACACATTCCATTATCAGAATAAGCATTACTTGTACTTCAATATTCCTGTAAGCATTCACATTGTAACAATATCACCACATGTCTATTATCAATAATGTAGTATTATTATAGCATGCACTTTCCACATTACAGTAAGACAACAGCCCATATTACAACAATGTGACAAGTACTACTTAGACAAATGTGCAAACAGTGGTTATCCTACAGTATTAAACCAATCACTGCACACACTGCACAGATTTACTTTAGGTAATTAGATTTGACAATGCCAACTAATCCCCAATAAAGAAACTATTGCTTAATTGTTTATTATTAATTTTTATTATTATTGCTTAATAACCGGGTAAGGTGAACTTGTCTGTTGATTGTTTTCAACAATGTTTCAAGCTTAGTGAAGAAAGCTGTGGCTGAGGAGTGCATTACATTAAGAACACCAAATTAAAATGTACCAAAGTTAGGGCTTTGTTCACTTATATGAAATTCTTTATTTCACCTCTGCAGCATTACATAGAAGAGCTTTATTGTTCATATTTTGACAGATTAAGACTTCTATTATTTGCACTTGCTGTTTTCATAACTTTTAGTGATGCCTGTATTAGAGTGTTTAATGTTTTGAAAGCACCACAGTGAGTGAATTTTTTAATTTTTTGAAGGTTTCTGAATGTATCTAAAACTTTCATTTGCATATGTATTTTGTAGTGCTGTGATGTCATCTCTTAGCATTAAGAGACCCACAGACGTAAGCCATTTCAGAGTACTGCATGAGGTTGCAAAGGGATAAATTAATTTGACTACATGGACTGATAGTATGTTTGTACTATCTCTGTAGTTTAACAAAGGTATGAAGAAATCACATTCTGCCAATAAACACTAATAGTGCTGATTGTAGTGACTTCATAATGGTCCCAGGTCTTTAAGATTCAAAGTTCAGAGTCATTTAATATTGCCCAGTATTATAGCATTACTACTGTCACACTCACTATCTCAAAAACAACCATTCCAGACACAAAAAAGATAAGAAAACTGCCTAAAAAAGCTTTACATATAACATAAAGCATGTCTCTAATGACACATTATGACATAACTATGGATCCCAATTATTCTGTCATTTGAAGTTCAGCATGTATTGTTTGCTGTTAAGAGATGTCTTGTAGTTGAAGCAGTAAAAGAAAATTTTCCAGAATTTGTGCCTAATTTCCTGAGATGACCCAGCAAATGAAGGCACTTCAGTCAGGAAAGACTGATGAATAATGCCGATCTCTCTCTCTTTATATATATATATATATATATATATATATATATATATATATATATATATATATCCACAGCTTGGAAAACTCACATCACAGTTGACCCTGCTAATATAGTACTGCTCAGCAATGTTGTTAGGAGTGGATAGGATGTGTTGCATCTGCTCTCACATGAATACTATAGACAGGAGTCTGGCTGATTCTACCTGATTAATAAAACACATGGGGCCCAATTCCAAATGACTTCCTCTCAGTACAAGTGACAACATACATCAAGAGAACGCTGAGAGCAGGTCTTTTGGAGTCTGGCCCCAACTGTAAGCTATGCTTATATAGAGGCCTTACACCAAAGTAGGTAACTTACACTGAGAGCAGGTCTTTTTGAATCAGGGGAGACTTACACTAAGAGCAAGCCTTTCCAATCAGGGCAGACTTACACTGGGAGCAAGCCTTTCCAAACCAGGACATACTTACAATGAGAGTAGGCCAGTCCGAGTCAGGGCAGACTTACACTGAGAGCAACTCATTTGCAGTCTGGCCAATTTTATTATTTTGCTCTGCTTTTTCTTTGCTACTATAAAACAGAAATCAGTACATATTTCCATTCATTCATGAACATTGCGAACAAATCATACAATTGTGAAATGGGAATTTTTTTTTTGTTTTCCTGAATCCTGTATAAGGGGAAATGAAAATGTACAATTTTCTCAGTAATGTTTGAACATTTCAGTTTCAGAGCTTCTTGAGTTTGGTCATATTTAAGTACATCAGACTACTAATCCATTTTCTCTGTGTTTACTGGATTTATAGACATAAACTGAAATGATTTGACAAGACAAGATACCACTAGACTGTCAGGGAAAATCCACTTATATTTGGAAATTGCAGAATGGGATAACTGCACAGTAGAATCTTGGTTTAATTGGACCGATATGTGAGTAGAGCTCATTGCACAGCCTTATAGCCCTGCAGACCCTGACATTTGATCCAAGGATTATCTATCTGCATCATTCAGTTGCTGTATATGCTAAGGGTTCACACATCCACTGTATCTTAATAATTCAAGCTGTAGCATAATTCAGGTTGCTCTGTGTAGCTGGCATGTGGACATCACTACAGTATGTCCAAGATATCACCTCCTGTAACAGTGCATATAGTAAAATACAAAGAAAAAATCTGCACTCCACTAGCTATATAAAAGTAATAAACAGAAATAGAGATTAGTGAGCATTCAACAGGGACAAAACCAGCAATAATACTGCAATGTGAAATAACATACATAAGACCTTGTTTATTTAAAAGTCTAAACGTTTAACGCTTTCATACCAATACATGGGACTTCCTCAGAACCATTAAAAAATGAGTAGTGTCATCTCCTTTTATATGCAGACAACCAGACCTCCTGTTAATTAGTTAATCAAATAAATTCATTGGGGGGAATTCAACAAAGCTTATAAGAATGGATTTTTCGAGTAGCATAGTGACACAGATCTAACATGGGAACTGGCAACTGAGTGATCCAGTAAACAGAGAAGAGGGGTGTGCATGAGCATGCGGACATGGAAGTGTCCATGGCATGCAAATCACCTCATAAGCAGCTGAAATCCTTGCAAATTAGGGTGTTTTGTGATCCAGGAAACAGCTAGGTATCCATGCAGAACTAGTGTTGGTGTCAGAAATGTACATGGATAATAACTGTGTACAGAAATGTAAAAATTGAATAGTGGTGTAAAAGCCCAAGTAGAAGGTCAGAAATGTCATGGTAGGCACAGATATGTGCAAAACTATGCCCTGTGAGTCCAACAACTAATGCAAAATAATATAAAATAATATTTTTTAATATCCGTATTAGGTAAACATGTCATTATGCGAAAAAAAAAATTAAAATGTTTAAAAACTGAAAATAAGACATGTGAGAATAATGCATTATACTGCCCTGCATGCAGTAGGTACATGGTAGATATCAATGTTTGCTAAGAAGGCAGGCCCTGGAATAGGGATGTATCCAGGTTATGTGCAAGGATCTATATGCAAATGAGCTGGGGGCACTGAATACCATAAATGGGCCACTGTGTTCACAGATAAAACCTGTGTAGCCCCATAACCATGTTGGTGTCAGTAGAACAGGTAGCTGACAAAAAAAGCAGTTGTGTCACTATAAGTGTAAGTGGATTGGAGCTCAGTGGTGCCTGTTTGCATGGTGTGCAGCACAGCTAAGCAGGGGGGGTGTCTATTGCTTCTAAGCTTTGTTTAGCTGTGGGGCATGTGTTTCAGCTGGTTTAAGTTATGCTGAGTGTGCCTGTGCATGGGGGTGTATTCAGATTGCTGAGCAGTATTTATACCAGTACATCGGGTTTGTGCGCCATGCTGCAGTGCTTAGCAGGGAAGGCATTTAAAAAAAAAAAGAAAATAACTTAGGAAAGCCCATCATGTCTAAATAACTGATAAGCCCTGTTTCACTAACACAGGACCAAGGTAAGTCGCTCTCAATGATATACCTGGCAGGTGGAATGCATCACAGTCAGCCAATCACAGAGGCTGCATCTGCAGCACACCACTATAAAGTATGAATACACCCTACAATCTGATTTCTTATCCATACTCTGCACCATTGGAGTACAGACTTGGTTCTTTTAACTAACAGAATGCTACAGGCTTTTGCTGCTCTGCTACATCTGTATGTGCAAGAGGCTGAGGTCAGTGCTGACGCTGGTGTTGACAATAGGCATAGACTGAGAAAGAGAAGAGTGTTCAAGCTCAGGGTAACCTTCCAGGAACTACATGAGCTGGAGATTGTAGAGCGCTACATGGTGGACAGGGACATACTAAAAGAACTCACTGAGCTTTGCCGCCCCCAACTCAGACCCAGAGCCAACAGAGGGGAACCCATCCCAGTGGAAACAAAGGTATGTGTAGCCCTTAGATGACGGGGGTCTCACAGGCATCTGCATCCAGGGTACTCCACCACCTCCTGGCTGACATGCAAACACATGCCAGTGAGCACATTTATTTACCCTACACCCCTGAGGAGAGCGCCAGCAGTATGCATCTCTTCCACTGTGTAGCACACTACCCTGAGGTAATGGGTGTCATGGACTGCACTAATGTTCACATCAAAGCACAGCCCGGTGAAGAGGGAGTCTATGTCAATGGCAAGGGGTATCACTCCATCAATTGCCAGGTCATGTGCAATGCCCAGGGCATTATCATGAGTGTAGTCGGGCAGCCCTGGCGGTTATCATCACTCCCATATCTGGCACACATCACAACTGTACCAGATGTTTGCCAGGGGGGACATCCTGTACGGCCATCTACTGGGGGATGATGGCTATGCACTGGAACCATGGATGATAACACCCATCAGAAATGCACACACACCTACTGAAGAATGCCATAATGAGGCACATGCACAAACTAGGAACATCATAGAGCATGTGTTTTGGCTGCTCAAGTCACAGTTCCACTGCCTTGATATATCTGGTGGAGCCCTATAGTACTCTCCAGCCACATGTGCACAGATGCTAACTGTATGTGCCATGCTATACAATATGATCCTGCAGAACCAGCTGTGGCAGAATCATCACAGAGAAGGGGTGCGCAGCGTCCCATCAGTGCCAAGGTCCCCACAGCCACAACCACAGAGGAACTTGGAAGAAGAACCCCCTGAGCCTGTCCCTGTAGTCAGATATAGGCATGTCCAGTATGTCCTGGCCTTGGCAAATAGGCAACGCGTAGCACATGCACTAGGGTCCTAGGGACTGACACCTCACTCTGACTCACATACATAGTAAAAAGGATGCCAGTCACACCACACAACCTGTACCTTACACTGTATTGGCTGTGTACTGTGTGCATCAAACAGAGTCAACCCTGAAACACTGTTATCTCAACTGCTGCAGTCACAAGGTAAGTCACTCTTCTTTACAACAAATGTATGGGGTACTAGACTATAATAGTGCCCTTTAAGCTTTTTCCATCACTATTATGATAAATTTTAAAATGTAGCCCTAATGAGCTTTCCACCTTCTCATTTTTAATATTTCTCAAATGCTCTAAAAATCTCACGTGGAAACTCTGTTTAGTTTCCCCTATGTAGGATAAATTACATTCACATTTGAGCACATATACAATTCCTTCTGTCATACAACTATAAATGTCACACAAAAAATACTTCTGTCCATTAATACATTCAAAAGTGCATACTGTGTGACTGCATATGGCACGATGTCCGCAGGCTTTAAAACCCACATCCTGAATAGGTCTTCTAAGCTTTTCTACTGGAAATTTAAACTGGGCATGTACCAACATATCTTTAATACTTCTGCCCCATCTATATGACACTACTGGCCTTTGAGGCAGTAGTTCTGCCAACAATGGATCTTGCATCAAAAAATTCCAGTAGGACATGACTATTTTTACAAGTTGTTCTGTAAGAATTCCATATGTAGTCACAAAAAATATTTTAGTCACCAAATTATTACTTACATTTAAAAAGGTTTAGACTTACTTAATTAGAGGGGGTAGCAACAGGTTGGATCTCAGACGTACTGGGACCTGGTTCCAATGCAAGCTAAGGTAGGGCAGGCTGATCGCCAGGAAATGGCCACTACAGTCAAGCTATGGTGTTGAGGAATTTAAAAGTGTATAGGTTAGTAATGAACATAACATTTAGTTAGTTATATCAGCATGCCAGAACATTGCAAATAACCCAGTAACATAACATTGCATAGTATATGTAACACAACAATAAGTAAGATAACAGTCAGTTTAGTAACAGCATGCCAGTCCCAGTTACGGCATAAGGCCAACAACACAGGTAATTCAACATGTAATCTTAGTATGTAACCATTGTATTACATAACAATAATAAAACACAAGTCCCAACATAACATTTAGAGAACAACATGTGTTAATAGTAAACCATAATCAATGTATAACAATAATAAATTATGATGAAGATAAAGGGTGGGGGAAGAGAGAAATATAGCTTTTATAGCACATACAAACCTCTCAAGTTATCCACATGGGACAGTATGAGCCAAGCTTTAACACCTACAGGTATACAACTACAGAGGGCTATTACATGTCAGGGGGGCATATATGACTAAAAAGGTGTACTGTGGACTGATGTAGTGTAACTGTGCTATTGACATAATTATGTTGATGATAGATCTGTGACAGAGGGATTAGGCAACAGTGATTACAGCCTGTGACCATGTGACACTTGAGAGATATGTATTGTGCACAACACAGAGAGTTTATGACTATCATGCCCTCCTTCACAGGCATGGGGTTCGACTATCAGCAGACATTCACAGACACAACAGGCATACAGCCATAACAAGATTATATATTTTATTTATTGTATTACCTTTATTACTATTGTACTTGTTTGCTTTATTGTCTGATGTCTTATTACATTGCCGAACGGTCCTGTTAACACTCTGGTATATTACAACACAGAAATTATTAACCTATTCTAACAGCTACTACAGTCATTTATTTACCTGTAATTCCTGTGGGGAGAACATCTGTTAACAATACATAACTGAATCAATAATATTTAGTAGTACTTGTCACTGGATTTGAACCCTGGTTTGTGTGTGACAAAATCTACATCACACCTATCATTGATCAGAATGAGCTACTGAGCCACTGCATCATATTGATTGACTGATATATGCCTAGAGCTCACCTGGTAACAAAATATGATCTGGTAATACAGGTAGAGTGTTACACAAAACTGCAGTGACACTTGAACACACATGCATGAGATCCCTGCATGACAGAGGTTGTAGATAAACTGTGGATTATTACATGGAATGCAGGTGTAGACAATAAACCCTTAGTGGATGGGAATATCTGTGATGTGTGCAAACCATATTAGAGTGTTGGGTTGGCTATCTGACCCATATACCGATGTAGATGGTATATTTGCAGTATACTTCTATTACAGTTTCATACTTGCCTAAGAGCAGGAATGCATATAGCTGAAATTGAATGGTTAACACAAGACATTCCTGACATACACAATATACCCTGGGCATTCCTATTATTTTAAAACATAACACACGCTGAGAAAATATCACTTTTATGTTCAGTAAAGCTTTCGGGTTACAAGCCCTTTTTCAATACTAATACAGGTTTCACTAAAAAACATACATTTAAATAGGAGCCAAAGCTATCACATGACTTGCAGCCTAAATCATGTGACAAACGTAATACATAAAACTTCATACTATTAAAAATTTCTCAAAAACAATTCTTTGTTACATATATCATACACCAAACTCATATCCTAACCACATTTTCCTAAACTATATTAATTTGATTCGCTGTATTTTAGCTAAAATAGGTTTCAATGTGACAGCAGAATTTAAACCTGGTGGATAATCAGCTGCCAATCTTAATATCCACTCATACTCCTTTGTTTCTAAAAGGTTATTAGTATCATCCCCCCTACATGATACATAAACCATATTGATAACTCTAAATTTAAATTTATGGTCAGAATTATGCATGATTATATGTTTATACAAGGCATTCCTATCACTTGCCCTTCTTATTTCAGACTTGTGTTCAATAATACGTTCTTTCAATTTCCTAGTGGTTTTACCCACATAGAAAGAGGAACATGAAGTACATGTTGCCAAATATACCACGTTACTACTAACGCAGGTAGCCATTATATTAAATGTATACTCCCTATGCATTATAGGGTGTGTAAAAACATTACTATCATTACTATCGATAATATCTGCACAACTACAATTCAAACATCTAAATGTACCCTGCTTAGAAAGACTATGCTGAATATTCTTATCTTTAAAGTCTTTATAGCATAATCTACTCTTTAATGTTCTCATATTTTTATATGAAAAAGACGGTCTAGTGCCTAAAATAACCTTAACTTCTTCAGAAGCCATTAGTACTATCCAATATTTTTGAATAATTCTTTTTACTAAGTGCGTCATGGTATTATACGATGTAACGTACCTGATTTTATCCACCTTCATGTCACATCTAACAGAATCAATTGCTAATTCTTTGGATGAAAGAAATGTAGGTTTTAACTTTGTCTGTCTATCTACTATAGTTTCAGCTTTAATAGCCTCCAATATTTCCATATTATAGCCACTACATATGAATTCATCCAGTGTTTCATCTAACTGTGACAAAAAATATGTGTCCTCAGTATTTAATTTACTAATTCTACCAAATTGTGACCTCACTATGCCTTTAAAAATATGGGGTGCATGCATACTAGTATTATGTATATATCTACATGCATGGACATCTTTTTTACGCACAGTAGTATAAATACTATTACCTTGTCTACCTACTTTCAAGTCCAGAAAACTTATAGAACTGTTAGAATATTCCATTTTAAAATTTAGAAATTCTGTAGAATCATTTAAAAACTGCACATATTCATTTAATTCAGCAATGGATCCTCCCCATATTAAAAAACAATCATCCACAAATCGTTGGTAAAACAAAACTTTCTCACTCAATGAATTAATTTTATCTAGAACATGTAACTTTTCCCACTGGAATAAAACCAAATCTGCATAGGTATTGGCCACCGGAGTACCCATCGCTATACCTGTGCATTGTAAATAAAATTGTTTATTAAACAAGAATATATTATTGCTCAAAACTATATCCAATATTCCTATTATTTTGTCATATCTTAATGCAGAGAAAATGTCATAATGCATTATATCTTGTAGTACAGCTCCACATCTACAATTTATCAGAACACTTTTTATTAGCTAACCTTCAGTCACTTACTGGTATTGTTTGTGTTTGTACATCACAGCAGATATAATACTCGATTTCATGACCAACAGCCAAAAATACACACATATTGCACAACACAGCTTATTACGGGTGACTTCATGGAAGGGATTGCTATATATCTCCAGTCTTTATTCAAGAACAGTTCATATAATGGAGGTGTTGCAATACAGTTGTAATTCCACACATAATGCAGTAGAAACTTTATTTCCTTAACATTATCATTGCAGTCGATACCTTTATTTCCTTCACATTATTAATGCTGTTGAAACTTTATTCCCTTACCATTATTAATGCAGTAGAAACTTTATTTCCTTAACATTATTACTGCACTAAAAACATTTTATTTCCATAACATTATCAGGTTTCATCCTTTCATCTTTATTGGACTGTACCTGGCATTTTTCACTTATTTCAGTCCAGGTCTATGACCACATTCATTGCAGTACAATCAAGACTGAATCTACCTAGTAGCAGTTACTAATTTACTCCTTCTTGTTTATATGACTATAGATTGCAAGTTATATTTGTACTCACCACACTCACAGTGCATCCTGGCCAGGGATCCTGCATAGGCCTCTAGGTAGCAAGCTCTCTCCTTGTCAGCTGTGGGGAGAGAAACACACCATTATACATACCTGTCTATCACATATTCACAGTAGGTTTTGGTAAAATAATGATCTCAATACTTACAAACAAATGGAGCATTCCCGTCTCGAGCATCTTGGACCAAGGTGGCCAAGAGATTCCCCCTTATGACACTTCAGGACATCTTAATGATGATGGACCTGCTCACCTGTGTGTTGGATGCCAGTTGCACTGGTGAGATCATGTGCGAGCCTGTCCTAGGCCTCTGTCTTGTACTCTGATCCCTGGAACTGGCCCTGTAGCAGCCAGACATCATTTTCTTTAACAAGGAGTCCAACCATGACTCTGGACTCCAGAATGCCCAAACGCTGCACCGGGAAGTGCGCACCCTCTTCAACTTCTGCCATAGTCTCTGCCAAGATCAAACTCCAACAGGTTATGGCTGTATTCCCACCAGTTGCACTTAAATAAGCCTGTTTTCCCACCCTTAACTGCCATTGGGCAATTTTTAAAAATGTGGCGCTTCTCTTAGCACCATGCAAACCAGCCAAGTTTAGATGAGTACTGCTTAATCTGGCAATGCTTAGCAATGCTTAGTGCTGTGCAAACCAGCTTAGCTGAGCTGGGCAATGCTTAAACAGGCATTCCTTAGCAATGCACAAACCAGCTACGCAGTGCTACAACATTCCTTGTGTTTAAGCAGTGCTTGGCAGGGCTTAGCTCTGCTTAGCAGAGGTTAGCTGAGTGCAGCAAAACAGGATTTAAAATTTATTGTCAGAATTTATATTTGCAAAATAAATGCTTCATAATCTGTCTGTGTATTCGAACACAGCACCTACTGAACACAAATATGTCACTCCAACAATTTGGCTACATGGGTGTGTAGAATGCTGCTATATATTTACATATACCTCTCTGCATCTTTTAAGCAGTGCTAAGCGCTGCATCATGCAAACCCACTCAGCTATGTTTAAACTTGGCTTTTGCATTCATAATTAAATGTATCCAGTTTCGATTTTTAGATCTCTGGCATGTGCCCATTGCTGCACGCACACTGTGCAAACACAACCCCCCCCCCCCAAAAAAAATAAAACTTTTTCATACATATGCCTACATTGATATCTGGCACATTGACAGTGCAGGAAATGTGTCACTCATCTTCGGACACACTGACACACTCCCTACACTAATTCAATAACTGTGGTACATGGCTCTCCCTCAGTAATGCTCCTTCTTTAATATACATGGCGTGCTACTTTGGAGGTTCCACATACATGGCCACAGTAGCTTCTATGTAGGCTTTACACTATACCTACATGGATTTTATTAAATCCCCAGGATTATCAATTAAATTAAATTAAATTACAAATCTCTCTTTTTAAAGACTATATATATATATATATATATATATATATATATATATATATATATTATTTATTTATTTATTTTTTTTATTTTACATTTGATTACTGGGTAGTGTCTGACTAGGCCAGTAGCCTGTTTTCAGCGGAGACCAGGGGAGAAAAGCTCCAAATAGTTACAGATGCATCGTTTGTACAGTGACATACAGAGAAGGTACAAGTAATACTTACAGAGTTAAAAATTACATACAGACAAAAAACAAAGTAATATTTAAAGAGTTACAAATACAAGTAATGAGGTCAACAACAATTCAAAAACATATTTTTTTAGTTAAAAAAACAATTGAGGCTAGATAGGAGCCAGATGGCCCATGGCCTAGGCTATAAGAGGCCAAGATAGCGAAAGCATTTATAGAAGTGGATGACAGGTGAGTGAAAATTAGCCTGGAGATGTACAGGAGCATAGCCAATGTTTAGAGCAATATTCTTTTAGAAGCTGTTTGAATTTATGTGTATCAGGGATGGTTAGAATATACTGGGAAAGAGAATTCCAGGATTTGGCTATTTTATATGAGTATAAGGAGTCTCCATAATAGTTATGGGCTTTAATTACATTAAGCTTTAATTTATCTGCTCACCTAAGGGACCTGAGGATTGTATAGAGTTAGACAAGGTTGGTTAGAGCCGGACAGTTGTCAGGTTTTTAGATGACTCCATGAGCAATTATTAGTTGGTTGAGAGATAGTTAGTTGGGGAGTTCTATCCAGTTAAGGTGGTAAAAAGCAGTGCAATGATATGATCTGTGAGGTAGGTTTTAGGCAAATTTTGCTATTTTATTATAACAGGTTTCAAGGTTATACACATCTGATTTACGTAGGCTGGTAAATATTTGAGAACAGTATAGAAGGGTGGAAAGGAAGTGGGATCTGGCTGTTGTTAGTCTGACATGGTTGGCTAGATAGGGTTTTGCCCTATAGATTGTACCAAGTTTTATGTGGACTTTTTTGATTGCTAGTGCTATATGTTTATCAACTTTTAGGCCATTGTCAATTGTAACACTTAGAAGTTTTGTTTGTTCTACTGGTTCAATTTTTGTGCCATTAGAGGAATAGATGCTGAGAGGTGATGGGGTGTTTTTTACACTGGGATTACTAAAGAAAATGGGCTTGGTTTTGTTGGGGTTTAATATGAGCTGATGGTCGGACAAGTAAAATGTTTTGGAGGGCAATTTGTGTGTTTTCTTAAAGTTCTTTGATAGAGGGGGCCCAGCAGATGAGAGATGCATCATCAGCATATTGAATGATCTGTGTAGGTTTGGTGGAGGTACTGTGGTTACTGGTAAATATGATAAAAAGGAGACAGGCAAGGATGGAGCCTTGTGGGACTCCAACAGTGACAGGTAGTAGGGGGAAGAGTTTATTTTCACATATGGGAGCTTGTTGTTGGTCAGAGATGTAGCTATGAAATCAGGTTAGGGATGTGGTGCTGAAATTATATGAGGCAAGTTTGTTGAGAAGTATTTGGTGTGATACTGTGTCAAAGGCTTTTGACTTATCAAGGAAGGTAGCTGAGATGAGTTGGTTATTATTTTTGAGGTGATTTATGGTATTTGTAAAGCTTATAAGAGCTATGTTAGTGGTGAGAGAATGGCAATTGTTCTATAGTTGGAAAGGTCAGTAGAAGGTCCACCTTTATGAAGGGATAGATATTTTCCAGAGGAGAGGTACATAATGTTCAGAGATAGAGTAGTTGATTAGGATAGATATAGGGTAGGAGATGGATGTGGCAGCAAGTTTTAGAAATTCAGCAGGTTGTTGATCAGCTGCAAGAGTAAAGGGTTTTAAATTACCTAGGACATTTTTGTATAACCAGTTTGGATTGGCTTAAGGGAGAAAAAGGTAGCATTAAATTTAGTGGAGGTGGGTAAGGAAAGAGGTGAATCTGCAGTGTTATTTAGTAATGACATTATCAAATTGATAAAGTAGGTATTAAATTGAGTGGCTATACACCCTGTAGAACTGCAGGTTGATATTGCTGGGATAGTGGGTTTTCCAGGGTTTAGCAGGAGGTTTATGGCTTGCCAAAATTGTTGAGGGTTGTTTTGGTATTTCTGGTGACATGACTGGGAGTATGCTTTTTTTGTCTTTTTTGATTTGATTTTTGGCTTGAATTCTTAGTTGTTGGTAGGAGGTTAGATTATCTTTATTTCTGTTATTATGGTAAAGAGTCCATGCTTTGTCCCATTTTTTGAGTAGAAGTTTTGTTTCTTTTGTTAACGAGGGTAGCTGTTTGGATTCAGTGCAAGTTTTTTAATAGGGACTAGGTTATTGAGTATTTCCAGGAATACATTATCAAAGTACTGTTCGGCAAGGTCTAACTCTTGGAATTTTAGTGGTGACCAGTCATAGTATTGTAGCAGTGTATTAAATATAGTTGGGGAGAAGAGTTTTTTATTGCAACTGTAATAAAATAAATTCTTGCTAGTTGTGTGTATACATTTTCTAATTAGATAAGTTGGAGAGTGATGACTGAGAGTATGATGAAGGCAGCTGGCCTCATAAATTATATTGGATTTATTTGTCAGAATCAAGTCCAGTATATATTTTTATTGGTATGTGTATCTACGTGTGTAGGATAGTAAATGTTTTGACAGTTTCTGAAATTGGTGGGAGTTTTGGAGGAACAGGTAAGCCAATCTAGGTTAAAGTCCCCTAGTATTATTGTTTCTTGGGTGAAGTTGGTGGAAGCATAGCCTAGAATGCTTTCTATGTTAGAGAGGTTATTAGCAGGAGGGAGGTAGATAGCTATGATGATTATGGACTTATGGGAATCAATTTTTAGACATGTAGTTAATATTTTCAAGTTGGGGAGCTTTTGTGGTATAAAGTTTAGTTGTACTAGATTAAGAGTGCCTTTAAACATTATGGCAATACCACCTCCCTGTTTGGATAATCTATCTAATCTAAATACGCTATACCCATTGGGAAGTATTTCCTCATTTTTTTATATGAGGCTTTAGCCAAGTTTCAGTAATCACAGCTATGTCTGGGGAGTACAAGGCAATGGCAGCATGGAATTCAAGAACTTTGATTATAATGCTTCTGAGGTTGAAATGTATTAAGAATAGATAGGATTTGCATCTTTTCAGAATTGGATGGTGGGGAAAGGAGATAGCAGTTATTGGATTTAAAGGGTGAAATGTGTGGGAGGGTGAGGTTTGGATGTGGGGAGGGTGTGTGAAGACTGTAGGGCCTGGGTTAGGGTGGATGTCAGATTGGAGTTCAATTTAGGTAAGGAAATGGATGGAGAGAAACTTTAGTTTGGAAAAGAGTATATAATTTTTGTATAGGCTGTAGACAGACCTGTGGGTGTGGGTATATCTGAAAGAAAGAACAGGTATTAAGAAGCAAGGAGAGATGTGAATAATTGCTTTGTAGTGATAAAGGTTGTGCATAAAAGACAAAGTTGGAGTTGGTTAGTTTGTGACGTGATGGGAATGGTATGAGGTGGTATTGTAGGCTAGAGTAAGCAGACATAGTAGGAGGGTAAGTGTTATGATAGGTATTATTTGAGACATGATTAAGTTAGTAATATTCAGAATTATTGACAGTAGTATGGGGGTATGAGTGGGACAGGTGGATTATATGGAGAAACATATGGAAAGGTGATTTTAAAGTGGGTAAGGTTTAAAAGTTGTTTAGGATGGCAGTGTAGGCAATGATGATTGATGGATGGGGGTGGTGAGGTATGCAAGAGTATAATATTGGTATGTGACTTAGACTAAAAGTGTATGTGATGATGATTGATTGATGGGGAGGTAAGGTAGACAAGGGAGTGTTTGGCATAGGTAGAAATCGCAGGAGGGCAGGGGTGGGTGGGAATAGCTGTAGGTAGAAGAGTGGAGTGAGCCCGAATGTAGTAAGGGTGAAAGGAGTAGGTTGGTCCTGAATACGCTGCAGTAAGGGTGAAAGGAGCAGGTTGGACCTGAGTACGCTGCAGTAAGGGTGAAAGGAGCAGGTTGGTCCCGAGTACGCCGCAGTAAGGGTGAAAGGAGCAGGTTGGTCCTGAGTACGCTGCAGTAAAGGTGAAAGGAGCAGGTTTGACCTGAGTACGCTGCAGTAAGGGTGAAAGGAGCAGGTTGGACCTGAGTACGCTGCAGTAAGGGTGAAAGGAGCAGGTTGGACCTGATTACGCTGCAGTAAGGGTGAAAGGAGCAGGTTGGTCCCGAGTACGCTGCAGTAAGGGTGAAAGGAGCAGGTTGGTCCCGAGTACGCTGCAGTAAGGGTGAAAGGAGCAGGTTGGTCCCGAGTATGCTGCAGTAAGGGTGAAAGGAGCAGGTTGGTCCCGAGTACGCTGCAGTAAGGGTGAAAGGAGCAGGTTGGTCCCGAGTACGCTGCAGTAAGGGTGAAAGGAGCAGGTTGGTCCCGAGTATGCTGCAGTAAGGGTGAAAGGAGCAGGTTGGTCCCGAGTACGTTGCAGTAAGGGTGAAAGGACCAGGTTGGTCCCGAGTACGCTGCAGTAAGGGTGAAAGGAGCAGGTTGGTCCCAAGTACGCTGCAGTAAGGGTGAAAGGAGCAGGTTGATCCCGAGTACGCTGCAGTAAGGGTGAAAGGAGCAAGTTGGTCCTGAGTACGCTGCAGTAAGGGTGAAAGGAGCAGGTTGGTCTGAGTACGCTGCAGTAAGGGTGAAAGGAGCAGGTTGGTCCCGAGTACGCTGCAGTAAGGGTGAAAGGAGCAGGTTGGTCCCGAGTACGCTGCAGTAAGGGTGAAAGGAGCAGGTTGGTCCCGAGTACGCTGCAGTAAGGGTGAAAGGAGCAGGTTGGTCCCGAGTACGCTGCAGTAAGGGTGAAAGGAGCAGGTCGGTCCCGAGTATGCTGCAGTAAGGGTGAAAGGAGCAGGTTGGTCCCGAGTACGCTGCAGTAAGGGTGAAAGGAGCAGGTTGGTCCAGAGTATGCTGCAGTAAGGTTGAAAGGAGCAGTTTGGTCCCGAGTACGCTGCAGTCAGGGTAAAAGGAGCAGGTTTGTCCCGAGTACACTGCAGTCAGGGTGAAAGGAGCAGGTTGGTCCCGAGTACATTGCAGTAAGGGTGAAAGGAGCAGGTTGGTCCCGAGTATGCTGCAGTAAGGGTGAAAGGAGCAGGTTGGTCCCGAGTACGCTGCAGTAAGGGTGAAAGGAGCAGGTTGGTCCCGAGTACGCTGCAGTAAGGGTGAAAGGAGCAGGTTGGTCCCGAGTACGCTGCAGTAAGGGTGAAAGGAGCAGGTTGGTCCTGAGTACGCTGCAGTAAGGGTGAAAGGAGCAGGTTGGACCTGAGTACGCTGCAGTAAGGGTGAAAGGAGCAGGTTGGTCCCGAGTACGCTGCAGTAAGGGTGAAAGGAGCAGGTTGGTCCCGAGTACGCTGCAGTAAGGGTGAAAGGAGCAGGTTGGTCCCGAGTACGCTGCAGTAAGGGTGAAAGGAGCAGGTTGGTCCCGAGTATGCTGCAGTAAGGGTGAAAGGAGCAGGTTGGACCTGAGTATGCTGCAGTAAGGGTGAAAGGAGCAGGTTGGACCTGAGTACGCTGCAGTAAGGGTGAAAGGAGCAGGTTGGACCTGAGTATGCTGCAGTAAGGATGAAAGGAGCAGGTTGGACCTGAGTACACTGCAGTAAGGGTGAAAGGAGCAGGTTGGATCTGAGTACGTGGCTACCTGGAAAAAACTATCTGTGAATACTGAGATCTTACCACCTGTTACCTTCACTAGTTCCCAAAACAGTTTATTTTTGTGAACAACTGATTAGAACACAGCTAAACGGTAAGTCATTAAGGCTTGCCATATTTTACTGTAATTTATGTGTCGTTTTGATTCTGATTTACTATGTCCAATTTAAGTTCCCTTAAAGGGACAATTGTTGAAGAAAGAAGTGACACTATGACCTAGAGATGAGACTGATATATATATATATATATATATATATATATATATATATATAGTTTACATATCTAAATGGTGCTTGTAACGATGCAGTGCAACGGTGCAATGGAGAACAAATAAATAGCTCCAAGCAACAAACTCCAGCACCTGTAACCACATTTAGCCACATCATAAAGTAATCCAAATTTAAATAATTTATTGTCCAAAAGATTCCAAAATATCACATATATTGCAGTGGCAAGGGACAAATCATAAACTAGTTTCATCCTATGCTGTCATCAGTGTGTTAACCAGAAGTGCTAAATATTTGAAATATATAGCAGCCCTAATTAAAGACACAGTCCATCAAAAATACAATATACTGAAAAAAACACAATCCATCAAAAATACATTCCATCAAAAAAAAAAAAAATATATATATATATATATATATATATATATATATGTATATATATATATACATATATATATATATATATATATATATATATATCTATATATATATATATATATATATATATATATATATATATATATATATATATATATATATATATATATATATATATATATATATATATATATATAGGTTCATAGGTTAATACTAGGCTATCTGCCCTAGGGCATTTATACGCCTAGCCAGAATGTGTTTGGCTTTCGCCACCCATTTTAAATTTATTTTGCTATGCCCTTTTTTGAGGTTAGTATACTGTGCCTCTGTCTAACAGTGACACATAAGTGATACCCGGGGTAAACCTATGATCTCCCATCCACTCATCAAGATTCCTCTTGAAGAGAGTCAATGAGGGGCTCTGCCTAACCTGGACTGGGATTTTATTCCAGAGTGAAGGGAGCCTCTGGGTTATGAATCTGTCCCTCCAGCATGTCCTATTTATTTCAGTGCTGAGGTTCAAGTCTCTCGAGCGCGTAATCTGTTAAAACAATATATATATTTAATTTGGTAAAACAGCAACAAAGTAACTCAATAAATAAAAAATATATATATTCATAATTTCCAGTACATATATGTAATACATGTATCCCTATACATATGTATGTAAACAAGGAGAAGTTTACAATCAGTAGCCTGTCTGATGTAAGGATTCACCAGCTCACACATGCACTCAATTCTCTTAACAACATGTACCTCTGTCAGTCCATCATAGTTCATATTGGTGTGAATGACTTGAGACGTATCTCTCTGGACTATATGAAGAAAGATATGATTGAGCTCTCTGAATATGTGTCCCAGGCAGGTAATGTCCCTGGCTTTGAGCAGCATTTTACCCTCGTCTAGGATGATATTACAATATAAGCAGAATATGATTGACTTCAATAATTGGCTTAATGGTGTCATTTTAAGAGGATCCAGTTCCTATCAGCCTGGGATGACATGGTGGATAGACCACACTGCTTTGCTAGAGATGGTCTGCACCTGGCACCTCTAGACTTCTGGTTGCTGGCTGAGGCACTTGCCACCCTCATCATGCCTTTTTTAGGAAAGGTCACAACAACAAAATTCCCAGCATGAAAATGTCAAACACAAATAAACTAAGGGTCATGTTGCTAAATGTGTTTAAACCAGAAACTGCACTTTATGGAAGCACTCCTCTCCCTGGAAGATGTTGATGTCTGTGCAGTCACAGAACCCTGGCTCAAGGCCACAGAAAGTACCCCAGTCTTGTAAGGGTACAATGCCTTTCAGACTTTCAGACTATAAATTGAAGGTGTGAGAAGCAAAGGAGGTGGAATATCTATCTTCATTAAAAATAATTGTACCTCTAGACTGGTTAGACAAGAAAACTCTATGGAGCTACTTGAAGTACAAATTACTGTGGATAAGATCCCTCTTCAGGTCATTGTCAGTTACAGGTCACCTTCTATGAACCAAGATGTCCACACAGCTTATTTAGACCTACTTAGGACAATTCAGGTACAACCAAACACCCTAGTGATGGATGACTTTAGCTATCCTTTTATTAATTGGGAAATGTATATGAGCCTCATGCGCATAAAAGTTCCTGGACATTGTTAACTCAATTTCCCATGGAACAAATAGTGCACCATCCCAAAAGAGGCTCCAGTATTCTAGACCTGGTCCTCACCAATAAGAGTGACTGATGCAACACCTCATGTGTAGGGACCACACTGGTTAAATCTGACCATAAATCAGTCATTTTTGAAGTAGCAATAGCACCAAGACTTCACAAAGGAGAAGTCAGCCTAAAAACATCACCAAAGCTAACTATACCCTCCTAAGGGAAGGTGTAATTGACTCCCAAGCCCCAGTTGCAACAGATAGCATTGATGGCTATACTAAGGTATACACTGATGCCCTGTATAAACATCTACACAAATGTATAGACATAGCCATGATGGATAGGATTAAAGCAAAATCCTTAACAAAAAAAAAAAAAACATCCTGGTGGATGTCTACCATTAATAAATTATACAATAAGCGAAAGAAGCTGCTGTCTAAAAATACAAAAGTGAGATCTCAGAACTGGAAGAGTACCCTCCTCAGCCTAAACAAGCAAATAAGACAACTTGTAAAATCTTCAAATAGCAACTATGAGAAAAATGTATGAACCATAGCCAAAGATAACCATAATGCTTTCTTCAGCTATGTCCGCAACCTAAAAGGTAGGATTCAGATGTGTGCTGAACTAAGTGTGGATGGCATCACACACACTGGCCCTGCAGAAATTGCAAACCTGCTAGCAGACAAGTTTGGTGAAAATGTCACCACTCTATTAACCCAAGCTTACCACAAAAGGTGTCTTCATCATCTCTCTCTCCCTGCATCTCCAAAGATCAAGTCATCAATGCTCTCCCCAATGCTAAGAACACAACCTCCATGGGACTAGATGACATTCCAGTCTGCATTCTTAACATTCTAAAACAAGAGCTTGCTAATCCATTAGGCATTCTATTCAACCACAGCCTAAGCACAGGCTTTGTCCCAATGGAATGGAAAACAGTGACTGATATACCCCTCCACAAGGTTGGCTCAGCAACAGACCCGGGTAACTATAGACCCATACGTTTAACCAGCCTCATCTGTAAGGCAATGGAATGAATCATTATGGACCTCATAAATAAGGATAAAGGTAATCTCCAAACCCTGCATCCATCCCAGTTTGGTTTTGCCAGGGTAAGATCATGCCTATCAGGAGTGGCCTTAGGTCAGCCGGTTCCCTAGGCAAAAGGGCTCCATGGTGCCCTCCCACACCACCCAGATGCCCCCATCCTGGTCTACCTACATCAAATAAATACTGGAAAAGTGCCCCTGCTACAACAGCGCCCTAGGTGGCCGCCTAGTTGGCCTATGCCTAAGGCTGGCTATGATGCCTATTAAACCTGATAGACTTTTTTGAAAATGCGACCAGAGCCACAGACAAGGGCAAAGCCATGCACACAGCCTATCTTGACTTGGTCAAGGCCTTCCACATTATCCCATAGTCAGGCATCATTGACAAACTGACCCAGTCAAATATCAACCCCTATGTTGTCAGGTGGGTTGCAAACTGGCTTACAGATTGACAACACTTAGTCAAAGTGGGAGACTTTACCTCTACCAGCAGACCTGTCACCAGCGGGGTCCCATAAGGGTCAGTGCTGGGCCCTCTCTTGTTTAACATATACTTCTCAGAAGATCAGGCCAAACAGAGGGGCTGTGGCTAACCAAGTTTGTGGACAACTGCAAATTAGGTGCTATCATTGAATCCACTAGGGATGCCAGCGTACTTCTAAAAGGGTTTACACAGACCAGTGATTGGTGCCAAACCCATGGTCTTAAACTAAATGCTAAAAAATAAATCATCATTCCCTTCAGTAAAGACAATGCCCCTGCTGATTATAAAATAAAGAATAATACCCTAAGTACCATTTCAGTAGTGAGAGACCTGGGAACACAAGTTGATTGTGACCTAAACTTTGACCACTGTGTGTCTATTGTAGTGAGGAAGGCATTCTACGTCACTCACCTGATTAGCAAAGACATCATCTCAAGATCAAAAGAGGTTATAACTCCCTTGTATTCCTTCATCATCAGGCCTATTATTGAATATAATTTTCCCTTTGGTATGTACCTTTACCAGACACCTGCATCAACTTCAGACACCTCAGAGACTTCTAACTAAGAAAATTCAGCGTCTCCAGCATATGTCTTATATGGACAGTCTGAAGCCACTGTCACTGTACTCAGCAGTATATAGACTATTTAGAGGCAACTTATGTCTGGCTTACAGGGCTATCTCTGACCCAAATCAAATGGAAATGCTGCACATCCGTAAGTCAAATGGGACCAGAGTCACCTCTTCCAGGGATCTTGACCTAACCTGCGACACATCTCTCAGAGGTTGCCAGTCTTCTGGAAAAGGCTTCCAATCCATATCAAGTAGCGAACCTTTATGACCCTGTTTAAGTGCAACCTGGATGACTGGATGGGAAATTTCTGCCGGGGATTGCCCCAACTTCTCTCCAGGACATGGGTAGTCCATACTAGAAAAACCTTGGGCATAGACAATTTCTCTCATCTACTATTATATTGGGATTTTACAGCTAGGCTTGTAAAGACCCTAGGGTCAATAGCCTAGTAACATCCTATGAAAGTATGAACCTATAAATTCATAACTTAGCAGCCCTGAATTTCAAAACAGGTTTAACAGATAGATGTGCATTATGTCCCAGTGGGAAACTGGTATTAGTTCTTTATTGCCATAGGATCTCCTGTTGTTTGAGTCTCAACCCCCTTCTCCCCCTCTGCAGTCTGGTTTTACCCTTTTTATAATAACTATGGACTTTTAAATAAAACATTGGTTTGGTTAACTGCCAGCTTATGTACACTATTGTACATCACTATATTATTGCCGGTTTTGTCCCTGCTGAATGCTCACTACTCCGTGTTTCTTTCATATAGTAAAACTATAAACAATGTAGCCTCCTTTATATAGCTCTCTACTTGTTTATATCAGTTCAGGTCTCACTATTCTGTTAATGAATATTATAAATCATATCCCAATCCTCAATTAATGGTAAACTATCTATGTGATATTATGCCATTAGATCAAAGTAATGAATCTTCATATGAATACAGCTAAAACTGTATTTGATTTTTAGAAATTATTATTTTTTGACAAAAGTACCATTATATTTTAATAATCCCACTAATTAGGCAGTGACTCATTTAATGTAAAGAACATTGTGCTAGTAATAAGAAACACATATAAAATCAGGAAAGTGCTACAAAATTTGAGTCATGAAATGAGTCTGTTGTGGAACAGAAAACATTTACTATTAGTTTGGGAAACGGTGTGTAAGTATGTGCCCATGTAAACTGGAGGCCACAAAAATGTGTGAAATATTGCTCATCTTGGATTTGTCATTGTGACAGCCTCGCTTTACCCCAGGCCAGTAATCAAGGAGCCTCAATCCTCATAACTGACACTGTTGAGAGATAGTCACTAAAAACAGGAATAGATTTACACAGCATTCCAAGATGCAGCTCTCTGCATCAAGCACATTTTCCCCCAAGAACATACAGGGAACATGCTTCTGACCTGGGACTGGACCAACTGTCGCTCCAGATCCCAAATAAGACTCACTTTGGAGCACTGTGTCCCAGTTCCAAGTAGCTGACATACCAACACCTGTGTATTTGATTTTCACACACACACACACACACACACACACACACACACACACACACACACACACACACACACACACACACACACACATGCACTCACTCCTGGGAAAGACTGCACAGATTTACTAGCTGTACCCCTTCTGCCCTGACTATAAGATAACACGCTGCCACCAGTCAACTGCTCTAAGGGTCTTTCAAGGGTATCCAATTATACTGAGTAAAATCAATACTTATATAAATAGTAGAGTGTAACCAAACTACTGGCAAGACCTTTCAGATTGGCCACAGTGTCACTAAAATAAGCACAAATACTCTCAAGATGTTAAAAGTATTCTCTAAAAGACCAGCCACAATGAAAGGTATAAAATATTTAATAATAAATAATGAAATAGAAAACATGAACATACTAAATATCTAAGTACAATAAATGCCAGAGGTTCAATCATAGGAGAAATAAAAATAAAAATAACACAGTTGGACAAATTCAAATAGATGCAGAAAAACAACAGTGTTTCCTGACTGTCTAAATAATAATTTTTCTCTAGCTAACTTAATTGATACAGCAAGACAAGATTAGATGCTGAGATGCTTACTTCCACAAGGCAAGGTGATAAACTTCTCTCTGACTGAACTGACTCAACCAACTCAACTGAACTATGATAACTTTCATCGATCTTTTATATCAGGTTCCAAAAAAAAAAAAAAAAAAGAAAACAAACTTCTGTGAGAGTTCCATCCTCTCAGTGCTGATTATAGAATGATATAACATTTGATCACCCTACTCTGGTACAATACACATTCAGATCTTTGCTAAGGTCTGTTGCAGTATTTGAAAATTATAGAACAATTTCAAAAACTTCTACTCTTCCCTTCTAGAATTCTTTGTTTAAACATATACATTTAGTCAGTTATAATAACACCATTGATGCCTTTTTCACATAGGGATCTGTACAAGTCAGTGTGATAGTCAAATGACACAAAATTATTTACAAAACTCCAGCTAACTATGCTGGCATATGTTACACATGCACTGCCCTATTCTCCCTGGACAGATGGCAATACCTCACATCATCACAATCTTCACGACCATTCTTTTTAAGTAGATGCAGATTTACATTTTCATTAAAATATACAGTAATCTAGCACCACTGAAGTTTCAATAATAGCTTCTGGTCTGGCAGTATAGATGGGCAATTCAAGCTATTTTCGTTAAGATCTAAGCCATAGTCCAGTAAATGACCTGGCATGTCCTTTTAAGCCACAACAGCTGTATGCTTTTTATTACATAGGTACTGGAATGAGTCTTTTACTAAGGTTTCTGCCGTTCATGTCCAAAGGCCAGAACTGATTTCTGGCCTGTATTACTGTCAATAGGGAGTGTATAAGCTCTCCCTTTCTCTGTTTAGGCTTTGTCTGGGTAATCTGATGTCATGTTATATGTTATATCTGTTTTTGCATTTGTGGCTTGGCCTATAACTGACTATAAGGTCAGTTACCTGGTTAACAGACCAGTAAATAAACATCTGAGGCACTAAATGGTTTTATTCACAACATTCTTCCATTGATGATATCTGGCATTGCAGTTTTTTGGCTCTCATCTGCATTTAGAAGGCAAGACAAGCCTGTCAAGCCTGAGTTGCCTTAAAATTTTCCACTTCATTCTGACAATATGGCACAGAGAGATATGTTTATAAGTTCACAAAGAATCTAATTCTACTTTAGTCTCTGATACAATTTTTCAGTCACTGCATGCTATATGACTCTAAGCAAATCATTTTGCCAGATCACTGTTTCTGGGTTAGCCTAAAATTCTGCCTATGTTCTCATCTTATCCACCATCATTCAAAACATAAATAACAAACATAAAACAATCAGCCAAAACATAAAATGAAAGCATTTAACATAGATGCACATTGTAGTGAAGAATGCAGGCCTTGCAGTTACCAACTCAAAAGACATACATAAAACAATTGATGGAAGTAACGTATCTGTACAGCTATTATAAGAATACAGACTTAAATTATATGGAAAATCAGGTGTGTGGAATAGGTGCAGTGCATAAGAGAATTCTGGTACCCAAACTCTGTATATGCAGAACTGCCAAGTGTAGTGACATATGTTGTTATAAGTTTTGGGATCCAAAGCATTTCAGTTTAAACATTTAAGTAAGGCAGTGATAAATGCTGCAGGCTATAATAAACAGGAATGGAAATTATATTTATGAAAGTATATTACTATGTTGCATTACTCACTGGCTCAAGCAAAAATTCCATCAAATATTGAGTATTTATTCCCTGTTCAATTACATTTACTTTTGCAGTGCTTGTTTACTCATCTCTGACTTTCTCTGGTACCTTTCCTTACAGCTAAGCAGAAATAATTTAAGCACATATTTGACGCTTTCTGTGATATTAAGTAATAGGAGAGTATTGTGGCTGTCAAAGTTAACTGTCAAGTGTGACAGTGACATGCCTATACAGTGCTGTCACTGAATAAACCAGACATGCTGAATGTCTGTATCTTTATATATGAACCATTTTAGGACAGAACTGTCACATCACTGTTTTAATTGTATCAATCAGTGTACACTTGTCTTAGAATCATCACTGGAGGAAAACGAGTCTGTAACAAACAAGAGATTAGTAAATACTGTATTCAGGGGTTATAAAAACTGAAACTTAGAATACTGAGTACAGCAGAACTGTCAGACATCAGTTATATGGATCCTGCTCACCTGGCCTTTTAAAATACAGTTATCTCCATACTGCTGACTTCTACAGTGATTCATTACATACTATACATGGCGATCCATTACATACTAAAAGTGAATCAAAATAAAAACAGACGTGTCTGTAGAGCAACACCAAAAATCCAAGTCTTCTTATTTGTACAAAACAAGAACAGCTTCATCAGACCATATAACATTTATCATTTAAACAGGAAGTTAATATTAAAATCATTTAAAACATAATTAAAAACAAATACATTAAAACAACAACTCTAAAAACAAAAATATATACTGTAATGTTTGAGTAACAAAATCTATAAAAGCTTCTAATATTATGCTCTACGTACCGTCTGTTTTTTTGTTTTTTCTTTGTATTGTTGTCTTTTTGTAGAGCATTCACTCCGCTTGGTGGTATTTATTTTTTGATTACATACTAAAAGTGGCTGAATGTGGAATACCTCACATCCATTACATACTATACATGGCTGAATGTGGAATACCTCACACAATGCTGTTTGACTCATCTTATTAAATAATTCTGGCATTTTGGTTTGATTGCTTTGTTGAGTATACTTTACATTGGACATGTTTGAGCTCATGGGCTAAACATTTTTTTCCGGGTTAAACCAGCATCTGTCCCATAATGCTTTAAAAAAAATAGAGGCTTGCAGATATTTTGTGCACATTATTCTAGATTTGTCTAGGGGTTTCTAGATGGCTTATACTTATTTGCTTTCTTGTTTCCTTACTGGTATTCTCAATGTTAGTTTAATAAGAACTTTGTCTTTTATAAGCCATCTTCCAGACATATCAATATAAAATGTAATAACTGTATAATACTTGTTCTTTACGTGAGAGAGTGGCTTAATATTTTGTGTTATTATACATTTTAAACCACTGTACTGAGATATTTTAATTTTGTTTTGTTGATTTATGTTTCCCATAATGCATTGTAAAATGAAGATTTGTAATTAATTTTGTATATGCATTTCTGTGAATTATCGAAGATTTTTTGGCTTGGACATGCATGCATTTGTTTTAAGGATTTTTAAATAGTAAATTTCAAAAAATAAGGGAGGCATGAGATTTTATGAATGATCTGTTGGGTATTAGATAGTCTAAGGTAGTCAGATGAGTGTCACTCCCAAATATTTGATCACCTTATCTGGCCTAACCTCTCTGGACTACAGAACTGCCAGCTTGTCCAACAGTTTTTCAAATGGTTAGAGAGGATAGAAAGGAGATAAGGGGCCATCTGATTCTAGTATTATTCTGATAGAGACAGGTGGCTATTCCCTTTTAAGCCCCACCTCTAATTAACATACTGAATTACTCCAGAAGAGGGGCATGTAATGGTGTTGTGAGAGTATCACCCCACTTCCATGGTGTCACCTCCTAGAATTTCTTGTAATCTACTCTTAAGTACTGAGTTACTAGCATGGCAGTGGTATCACAGTCATTACCTTTGCTTCATCCATGTGTTCTCTTCATGCTCCCTACACCATTTCCCCAGGAAAGGCAAGCAGGCTATACCTCATCATTCAATCTTCCCTACATGCCAGCTCCAGCAATTATTCTATCTGTTATTCAGTCTCAGGACTCGTGGGTCATAGGCAGTGCTTCATCTAAAAATAATACATGTTCTGAGAAGAAGCAGAATGTGTTTCTTTGCCATGCTATAAGTCTGAGATACAGCATTGTGATGTACAGAACATTACAAGTAACCTTCTCAAAAAAAAAAAAAAAAAAAAAACATAGTCGGTCAAATGAAAATATATAGTGCACTGATAAGCTTTATGTCAGTCAGTAAGCCTTCATCCATGCTTATAATCAGCGAATTAATTAGACAGAAGTTGGCGATATGAATTTGAAAATGAAAGCCATAAAATATTCTTTTTAGGCTTAAATAAGAAATCCTTATCCTAAGCTCTTTGGCTTCATCTGTAGCTACTGCATACACAGCTTTCCATATAACTTATATCAGACCTTGTAAACAAATAAATACCAAGAATGTATGGCAGTTGAACTTTACAATGACCTCTGAAGTATGAGAAGCTCACATTGTTAATTAACAGAAAGTATTCATGGAAAGAAAATGTTTGTCATATCTTGTTCTTCTGTAACAACTACATTTCTATACTTTTTTGTAAACAACCCAAAGACACTAGAACATAGACGTGATGCAATAACCTTTATTGGACCAACATAGGTTTTGCAGCTTCTTGAGTTTTCAAGCTGGGCTCATCTTCTAAGGGCTCATGCCAGCTCAAAAGCTCAAATAGTTGCAAAACTTATGTTGGGCCAATAAAAGGAATTATATCATAACTGTGTTCCAGTGTCTTTGTGTTTTCTGTTACTGGACCAACACTACATATCTTTAATGTTTTCTTGCACTTTTCAATTGATTATTTTAAAGTAGAAAGAAAGTTTAGTGTGTCTTCTGAGCTCATTGTGTATAATTATTCCACAATTAGTACTATAAAAAACACTTTAAAATACATTAAAACATGGAAGCACAAACTACTAAAATGACATTGTCATATATAATGATCCCAGGAAAAGAAATTAGAGAGAGTTTACCAAACATAATGGCAGCCAATTAAAGACAGTACATATTGCAAGAAGAAGACAGAACTGAATCTTATCTTATAAAATAAAGGAAGCCATTTTCCTCTAACAAAGATCAGTTGCCAAAGTGGCATTTCAACTACCTGCAGTTGGTGTGGCCCTATCTGATAGAGACAGAAGAATTCAGGAGTCAGAAACAGGAATCTTAGCCACTGGAGAAAAAAAGCTGGCCTGTACCATTTTTTATTTTATTTATCTTTTATTTCATTTATCCTTTGTTGACCAGGTTAATCCCACTAGGGATTAACTCTCTTCAATGGAGACATAAGATGGTATTTATATTACTAGGGGAAATTTGGTCAGGGCATCAGGAAACTCCCCTACATTGTAAGTGGGACCAATTTTGGAGGAGCACCTCCTGTTTCCAGTTCAGGTGCAGAGGCAGCATGGAGAAACAGGGAGGTAGATGCAGAGAGATGGAGATAATGGAGCAGTGAAAGAAATGAAGGAGAAAGCAAATATCAAGACCAAACAATGTGCTTTCAGGCTTCTGAGGAAATGTTTCAAAGAAACCTGTTTGGTGCAGATGACTCAGCAAATGATGGATGGATAACTACAACCCTCCAGTTGGGATTTATTTAAAGAAATGGTGCAGAGTAAACCAGAAAATGAAGGAGATGTTTCCTGGGAGACATTATGGAGAAAATACAAAAGGAGGCTGCAGAGATAATCTTGAAGAATACTAGTGAGATGGAAGAGAAAACATATGCAGGGAAAGTAAAAGAAGGCAAAAGTGGAGTAGCAGAAAAGAAGGCAGAAGAAAATGAAAAAAAGGAAATATGTGGTAAAGATTCTTTCAAAGTAAAGAAGACAAAGACATGGACAGGTATAAAATGTGGGGCAATTTAATAGCGTCTTTGGGTGTAAAAGCACATGTAGTAAGAGCATTTATTCTTATTAACAAAGAGACATTTTGTGACATTATATTTGAGACTGATTTTTAATAGAACATTTTCCTGGACAGTAGGAAAAAAGAAAGAATGTTATCAATAGAATCTTTATTTGATAAATTTTTTAACGGGGAAACAAAAAATAAAGTTAGAAAAAGAGACCTTGAAATGACATTTGAAAGCTTTATGTAAAGAAGTACTGGACATTCAAAAGTTCATAACAAAAGGGGTTTATGGGCTGATGGCTGAGAATGTAAAAATCATACATATACCAAGCATGATAAATGTGGAGTGGAATAGGGGTGCTATAAAATACTGGGGACAACCCAAAACATGCTTTTTTTGTGGATGGGAAGGGCATTTGATAAGTAAATATGACAAAAGAAAGTGCTATATTTGTGAGGAATGGGGTATGATACAAAAATATGATTTGAAATGTTATAAATGGATTGCAAAAATGAAAACAACATTAAGGGAAAATGATAAAGAAAGAATAAAATGAATAAAGAGCAATTTTAGAAGTAGTAGAAATAGAAAATTAGAAGAGGAAAAAAAATAAAGAGAACATAGAATAAGGTTCTGAAATAAGTGATAAAGAAGATATAAACTGGGAGGTAGTAAAGGGGGGGAAGAATTCTATTGACAAAAGAGTAAAGGACAGAAAAATAAAATTTAAATGGATAAGTACAAATGAATAAAAGAAAGGAAATGGATGAAAAATAATATACGTAGCTAAAGATTAGGGATTGGTTTAATAGTAAAGGTGTTTGACTCACACACCCAAGGTACAGTGTTTGATTTTTCACCTTTGGGAAGGAAATTGGCTAGGTTTAGAATAACCTGTTAAGAAAGCTAGCTCAGTACTTAACTCTGAATTTATGAAACCATAAATCAATCTAAGGAAATGGGAAAAATGTGAATAATATTAAGAACATATTAAGAATAGGAATTTTAGAATGGTGGAATACATGTAATGTAGATGTAATTACATTAGAATACACACGATTTTTAACAAATGAAGAAAGATTACAGAGAAACTAAGGAGAGGAAAGATAATCTGTAATTTAGAAAATGAGAGATGTTCTAGAATAGCCATATTCCGTAGAAATACAGTAAAGTTATTAGATGTAGCATTACCAAAAATGGGAAGATTAAACATTGTAGATTTAAAATGAAAAGAACAAGTCTATGGAACTATAACATTGCATGCTTATACTAACTGCAAAGCAAGGGAAAGTTTATTTTATCAAATTTTAGACTATGTAGTGATAGATATGAATACTATAATAACAGGGGACCTTAATTGTAATTTAAGAGGTAAGTATAAAAAGAAAGGAAATTATATGAGAAAATGTTAGACGTTATAAGATATGGTAAGTTAAAACACTGGGACAAAAATTCATGGACTTACAAAAGTACAGAAATGAACAATTATTTTATATTACTAGAAGGTTTAGTTATAGGAGAAAGGGAGGTAATTGAAACATAATTTTCTGATCATTTTGCAATATGGGTAGAGCTAAAAGAAAACAAGGAATATATAAAAATAGCAAAGGAATAAAAAGGATAAACGAGAAAGCATGGAATGAAGAAGGAAAGAGATTACTAATACAGTATTGGAAAATTATATTACTGTGAGAACTTTTTTATAAATTTTGTCTGAATGGTGGGTAATATTTAAGGAAAAATATCAAAAAATGTTTTTACAATAGCAATATGATGCGAGTAAAGTAGAGAAAGAAAAATATAAAAGAACATTTAATGACTCATTGGAAGATTTAGAATATAATGATGGAAATTACTTTGACAAAGAAAGAGAATTATATGAAAGAAATCAAGAAAAAAATAAGAATTGCTATATAAGCAAACATATTTTTCGCAAGGAAAAAGCAAAGAAGTATTAAGTTACTTAGAAGATTAGTAAAGGAAGATAGTAATGTAATGAGCCAAATAAAAAAAAAATGTAAAAGGAAAAAGAAATAATGCAGGAAAGTTTTAAGAATAGTGTAGTACAATATGAAAAAGAAATGGTTAAAGAAAAAACAAGATAGTGAAAAAATGTGAAAAGTAAAACGCTAACAGAAAAAGAGAATAAAGCGTCAGAAAGGGAGATTTCTTTAAAAGAGCTAAAGTATTGCAAGTAAATATAGATTCAGCTGCAGGCCTAGATGGAATAGTGTGTAAAATATATAAAAGGTTAAGGGACTGGCAAAATATCTATCTATCTATCTATCTATCTATCTATCTATCTATCTATCTATCTATCTGTCTATTTCTCTACTAAAAATGTTGAATGAATGGTTAAAATTAATGTTTTCATTTATATAGAATTATGTCATGGAATGCTTAAATTCATATGGAACAAGGAAAATAGAAGGGAATTAATAAACTGGAGAGCAATAGTATTCAATAATAATGATTATAAGATTTTTTACGAATATAATATAAAATAAATTTGAAACTAAAATGTGACATATTATGGAATATAACACATATATTATAAAGGGAAAGGGCTGTCAAAATTATTAATGAAAGAGAAATTGTGCATGATATTATAAATAGAAAAGATGAAGTGGAGATCATGACAGGAGACCTTAATAAGGCATTTGATAAAACTGGACATGAAATCGTATGGTTAATAATGAAAGAATATAATATAAGTGAGAAAGTTAGGAAGCACATTTTTGCATGTCTCATCTCTTAAAGGTGCTGTCAACTCACTGAAATCTGGTATGAAACTATATTATATAAGGGAACCTTCATTGTGTCACTACTAGACAGAGGCACAGTATTCTAGATTTATTCTGTACATTTTTGTACCATTTCATGGGGTGGCAAAAGCCACATCACTATGGCTAGGCTTACAAATGCCCCAGGGCAAATAGCCTAGTACTATACTATGAAACTATGAAACTTGCCTAAATAGTTGACCATACCAAGAAAACATTGTAGAGCTTGAACATTATCTGGTGCTGACATATCAAGAATGGCAGCTTGGTTGGATGGGTCTGGTTGCAAGCCAGTACAAGTAAATAAAAGATGTACATATGTAACTTCTGGTAGCATGACTTTGCATTTCAGGGGACTGGGCTTCAATTTCACTTCATGTGCTTTGTCTAGAACTTTTTTTAAGGTTTCTGTCATGCTCTGCTTCACCATTTCCTCTAACCAATAAATCATCTACTATTATGGCACAAGGATAACCCGAAAGAATTTGCTTCTTGCACGCTGAAATTCCTCACTTGCAAAATTTATTCCAAATGGCATCCTTAGGAATCTAGATCTTCCAAATGGAGTACTTAAAGTAGTCAGTAGTGAAAATTTGTGATCAAGCATCAGTTGCCAAAATGAAATTTTTGCATCTAACACAGAAAAAACAGTGGCATTTGGTATTAGGGCTGCGACTTCCTTGACTATACGCATTGGATTATTTGGTCTCTCTAATGCTTTGTTCAAATATCTTGGGTTAGTACATATTCTGATTTCATCTGAGCTTTTTTATGGGCTGCTACCATGGATGACACTCATGTGTTTGGTTCTGTAACTGGACAAATTGCTCCTTGCTGTACCATTTTTTCCAACTGAGCTTTGACTTTATCCTGCATAGCTATCAGAACTTTTCTTGCTGGACTGACTTCTGGGTCTAACTTTATAGCATACACAATGGGAAGTTTGCCTAACTTGTTGTTGAAATCAGCATATTTGAGAAAATGGCTTTAGTAAAACTGGCACTAGGACATGTGTTTATAGGATTAACTTCTTTGGTAAATGAAAGGAAATTTATTCTCCAGCTGTCTCTGAAACCCAACAATGACTGCACAGATCATAGGACTACATAGGATAATAAGCTGTAGCAGTTCCTAGCCAAATAACATGAAAGCACTACTGATCCTTTGGTTTGAATTTCTTCACCTCCATAAGCAAGTCTCGCACAACTGGCCACATGAAGTTGTTCACCAGCTCTCACCTTAACAAAAGTGTCTGCTGACATACCATTACACTTTGAATTGGTGTCTACTTTGAGCTTGGTGGCTTTACCATTGATCCAGACAGTACTTCATTCTTTGCCAACAAATTTACTGCATTAACCTTCTCACCAATTACTGACACACCATTTACGTAGAAAGCAAAATTGCAACTCTATATAATCAACTTGCTTTTTTAAGTGATCCTTCTTAATAACTGTGTGAGGTTTACTTGATTTAGAAAACTTGAAAATGGTTGTTTTTTTTTTTTACATTTTATGGCAATGTTGGCCAAATGCTAAGCATTTTTCATTTTTCTGTTTTAGACTCCTGATTGGCACCACCAGTGCGACAGTTAACAATAAAGCTTGATTTGGGTTTTGCTGACTCAACCTTGTACTGCACTGAACATGTCTTTTTCTTAGAACTTGCTGGGAAAACTGCAGAGGTAACAGGTACCATGTGCATCCTACCCTTCTATAGTTCAACCAGCTTTTAGTAGCGCATAAAATTCTCCATCAACCTGATAACACCCCTGCCCTCAGAAATATTCTCACCCCTCATAGTGCCCCAGGCCATTACGCTCAGCTGATAAACTATTGATACTGACCCAAAAATCCAACAACTCTGCAGGAAATGCTATATTTGCCAACTCAGCTTTTAGTAGCACATAAAATTCTCCATCAACCTGATAACACCCCTGCCATCAGAAATATTCTCACCCCTCATAGTGCCCCCAGGCCATTATGCTCAGCTGATAAACTATTGATACTGACCCAAAAATCCAACAACTCTGCAGGAAATGCTACATTTGCCAACTCAACCAGTAAAATCTGGAATCTACTCCCTACAACCATTACCAAGGAAACCTCACTACCCCTAGTTAAAAGAGAACTCAAAAAATACCTCACATCTCATTGGCTGTGCTCTTGTTCTAAACCTGCCTAACAACTTCACTAATACATGTCTTTCTACCCAACCTGCTGTTTAGCCAAGTATCTATACCTCATAGCATTTGAATGTTTAAGCATTATGAATTAGGAAATCTGATTGTATTCGATGTTCACATTTTATGATATGTCTCTGCCAATCAGATGTATGTCTGCACATTGTGTATATTGATATCTGCCTGTATTCTTTGTCTATATTTTTCTAAACATGTCTGCCTGAGTGATGTATGTACTGTCTCTTTTTTGGTATGTGGAGCTTTTCTCACCGGGCCTCCACTGAAAATAGACATATATCCAGTCGGACTATCCTGGTCAACAAATGTAAAACAAAATAAATCAATAAATAAAATGATGTGTGTCAGTATGAAGTAATAATAAAGTAAATGTATGTGTAAATGGCTGGTTAAGTCAATAGGTACATATGAAGAGTGGTATAAGACATGGATGTCCAATGAGTTGTATACTCTTTGCATTAATTATGAATGTGATAGTATGTGAAGCAAATTTCATAATGAAGGAGGTGGGGTATATAACACCTGAAGGGTTAAGAATTCCAGTTATGTTAATATACGTAGATGACATTATAATAATTGTGAAAAATAAAATTTGGATAAAAGAAGTAATAATCTGCACAAATGAGTGTTTAGATATGACAGGGATGGTTTTAAATAAAAAGAAAATTAAAGGTTTAAGATGATGTAGTAAAGATTGTGAATATATATTTTACAATGAATTAAATTTCCATGTTAGGTGTAAAAGTTGGGAATAAAGATGTAAATAAAATTCAATGGGAAAAGCAATAGAAGAAATAAAACAAGCATGTCTTTTCTGGAGAACATGTAAACTATCATTCAGAAAAAGAAGTTTTTTTTTTTTTTGATAAATTCAGTACTGATGGAAAAATAGCATACTTAACAAGTGTGTTTATGTTGCCAACAGTATTTGAAAAGGAATTATTGCAGATAATGTTTTCATCTATATGGGGCTCTAGAATAAACCCAGTAAAAAGAGGAGTTCTGTATGTAAATAAAGAAGAAGGAGGTTTAGGGTTAATTAACCCAGTGGTATATGCTGCTTCATTAAATGTGTGCAAAGAGTTAAAGTGGATAAATGAAAGAGATGAGAGATTAGTAGTAAAACTGTATTATTATAAGTATGATAAATTTTGGGGTATGATAAAAAAAGAAAAAGAGTGTATAAATGAATAAATAAAATGTTACCAAGAAAAAAATATTTTTGTAGAAAATAAAAATTGATAATATATAAAAATACAGAAAAATATGGTATAAGAATGTATGTAAAATCAAAGGAAAATCTAACAGATTAAAACAATTAAAGCTATTAAAATAAAAAAAAATGGTATAATCAGAAAGCAGAATGCCATGATTTTTTGGGGAGAGTGGTAATAGATAAATTGCCAGTAAAAGGAAATATGCTATATAATAAAGTGATAAAATATGTTTACATTTTCAAGTAGAAGAAACTATGGAACGTGTTTTTGAAATGTAAAAGGGTAAAAATATTATGGGGAAAAATATGTAAAGAATATTTTTGAAGATAAACAAGAAATGGATAAAATAAACATGGATATGATTAAAGGTGGGTATTATAAGAATATAATTAAAGATTATGTTAAAAGAATAGATAAAAAGTTATTTTATGTTATATGGGTTATTAAGAACGAAAGAATAAATTAAATTATGTTCAATGGTAAATGGATTTTAGCAACAATATTAAGAAAAATCAGATGATGGTTATGTAAAATGGAGTAGGGGTCTAATAAGGATGATAAGTTAGACTGATTGTGTAGGAAATTATGGATATGTGTTTGTACATATGTAAATATTTGTAATGTGTAAATATAATAAGAGTTATTTTGTATATAAATAAAAGAGCAATTCTCTTTTCAACAGGTGCCACATGATCTTTTATATGCACCTGAGCTACAACCAAGTCAATCAGATGAGTCCTTGGCCTATCATCTCATCTAAAGGACAGCAAGCTCAGGAGTGAAACACTTCTCTTTCAATCACTCTACTTGATGTTGGAATAGAAGCCAGAGCCTTCTGCACTAAAGGAGAGTGTACCTGTTGTACCAATGACACTGACAAAGGAGAGTACAATGACAGCAAAATATAAATGAATGGATTTAGGAACAATGACTGCTAAGAACAATTTGATTGAAAAGGCCCTGAAAATTTTGTAGCACCACACTGGGAATGAAAACATAGGAAACATAGATTTTTTTGTTTGTCACTCAGAGAATGGAGCGTGGATAGAGAAAGAAGCTGACTGACTTGCTCCAATTAGACATGCTAGGTTGGAGAAATGCATGTATGTATGTTATGTATATATTTATTTATTTATTTTTTGCTCCTCAACAGTTAAGGAACAGGTGTCTCCAACTGGGTTACAGCACTAGGTGCTGGATGAATGAGCTATTTCTCAGCTTATGCTATTATAATAAGATATCGTTCTCACCTTTTGTAATTCAGTCACATTTTGCTATGCGAGTACACATTGTGCAGATATGTTATATAAAGGGAATCTATAACTTTTCCATTCACTTTATAAATAGAAAAATGCTTGGTTTTACTGCCATTTTTGTTATTTCCTGTTTTGAGCTGCTTGCGTCCATCACACAACAACCCATTTCTTGAAGCAATGCTTGGCATTCTTGGAAGAGAAAATAAAGACAAAGTATGACTCATTACAATTTTGTGGAGCAGTGGCGTCTAGGCTGAATTAGAGTGGAAACAGAGAATGAGCCACACACAGGAACTGGGAATATGTGCAGTCTTCTTATTCCTGTGGATAGCAAGGTGCATACAATTCTTAGTATACTTACAACTGGGGCCTTTTACAGACAGGCAGACAGAAGGCAGACCATTAGGTATTTCATAATCTTCTGCCTAAAGGAAAATGCAGCATTTCCACAATTTATTCTTAGCCCATGTGGATTGACACATCTTATTCCCAGTGTTAGCACAGGACTTAGTCACTAACATGTGTGCCTTCAGTGGAATGGTACTCTACCTGCATGTGCTTTGTGCAAGGTAAGTGCACCCTATAAAACTTTGTTCCCATGGATATTTCAGTATGAAGTGACTAAGATTTTAATGGTTAACAACCCCATCTGTATTTACCCTTCCCCATTATGCTTTTCTTGGTTGCACAGACTACTCACTTGAACTTTAGGTAATGACTCCTCTCCATAACCAAGAGGGAGCCAGTGAGGAATGCTTTAACTCTATCCTGTTCCAGACATGATTAGTCTTTGAGTAACAGTCTGGCCCACTGAAAACCCATTTCTGCTTGATGGATGAGTTGGGGGGAACCCTTCAGTGTGACCATGATATTGCTTGCAAAATGTTGATGGCTTGCTGCTTTCTGCATTACATGATGCTGCATTAGTCTGCAGTGCACCTTCCACAACCAGTGACCAATGGTGGTAGTGCAGCTTCTTCTGTTATTTGTTCCATATATAATAGTAATGTCAGCCACCTGATGGTAGCAGCGACAGCATGGCACAACATCAGCTGGGCTCATGCATGGCACATGGTAGTGCAGACTAAGCATCTGCCTATAGCTTATAACTGTGTGCCATGACATTTATTACATGGCAACGTGAAGTCACAATAATGGTTGCTGCATGCAGTATTTCCTATGGACTATACTATGTAGTGCATAGGGAGTTTATACTGGGTATCAGACATTACTCTATGCACCACACAAAAATGAATGTTTAATATATTTACAGCTGTCATCATTTGCACAGTGGTCAGTGGACAGAGGCATAAGTGCTCTGCATAACAGCCGGGGAGTTAGGTGTCTGTTAAAGTGGGAATGGTTATGATGAATTGCATTGAACCAGTCCGTAGTTTTTCTCTGCAGGTAGATGTTTAAGAAGTAATGATATGATGATGCCATACTGAGGTTATTATAAATCGTTATTCTGATGTTGTTCTTTTTAAAAATTGGTAAGATTTTCTCCCCTTGTCCTGGGTTAGGTTTCTTCAGGTGTATATTTTGCTTGATGCATTTTTCCTACCATTTTGTAGGTTGGTGTTAAGTGAGATAAGAAGTAAAATATGTGAAATTGTGAGCGAGTGTCACCATTGTCCCTTAATGATAGTTTTGAGGATGGTTCTGTATCTAGCAGACATGTGCTTCCATGTGAGCTTGACACTCAGATGCTGTGATGATGAGACCTGCTAGATGCTGATGTTACTCTTGATAGTGACCTCGTAGTGCGGCATGACCTAGTCCTTCACTGAGGCATGCTACAAGTCTTAAAACTGCTTAATTGGTTGATTTATGGGGTTTCTACATTCATGGATGCCAGAATATCTTAGCATATCCGTGATGCATGGTGAGTGCCACGTGTTTAGTCAAGTGTTGTTTTATTCAACAGTCAAAAGTTCAGGGTTGTTTATGCAAACATCCAGTTTATTAAACCGACATTTCATTCAATGTTTGCCTTGCTGAAAAAGACAAGTGGGATGTATGCTAGGTGTGTGTTTTTGTGGAAATGTGTGTAAGTTAGAGTTAGACTAAGAGTTAGGTAAGGGGATAGATTGTCTGTGTATATATGTATGTGTGTGTGTGTGTGTGTGTGTGTGTGTGTGTGTGTGTGAGAGAGAGAGAGAAAGATTGTAAGTGTTTAAAGTAGATTTAGTGTGTGTGTGTGTGTGTGTGTGTGTGTGTGTGTGTGTGTCTGTGAAAGATTGTGAGTGTTTAGGTTTAGAGTCAGGGTTAGGCTTGAGAATAGATTTAATGTGTGTGTGTGTGTGTGTGTGTGTGTGTGTGTGTGTGTGTGTGTGTGTGTGTGTGTGTGTGTGTGTATGTGTGTGCTCACGCACATGGGGAGTGTCCAAGCTGTCTTGTATAGTGCTAGTGTTATGGGAAGGGCTTTTATAAAGTTAAGATGCATATTAGTGTTAGGGGCAAGGGCAGGACAAAGGTTATCATGTATTATTAAGGTGGAGCGGGGGGGGGCTATCCCGCCAAATTGTATAAATAGGGGGCATATAGATTGGGTCATTTTATTTCATATGCTAAGCAAATTAAATTTTGGGAGAACATTCTGTAGCTGGATTAAGGCCTTTTACCACAACCACTCATTTAAGGTATTAGTAAATGTGACTATTGAAGGGAATGTTCATGCTGGTGACAGATGAACTAGCTGTAAGAGTCAGGGCCCAATAAAAGGAACTGCAAAAGCAGAGACAAGACACCTCTCAACTGTACAGATTTTTGCAGAATATCCAGATTTTTGTCTCATATTTTTGGTCCACTTTCATAAAATTGGGGTTTTCTGGCAAACTAGTAGCAAATCATTAAAGAATGAAGTTAGAAAATAATGACAGACATTTGAGTTTTAGACTTCATACCCTTTAGAAAATTCATGCCAATGTAAAACCTGTTATTCTATCAAATTTCTGAGTTTGTAAGAGCAATATTTTAAAACTGCCGCTATTTTTGAACATTCCTCCAACTTTTATATAAGGCTTTGTCCAGATTTCTTGCTCTAAGAGTTTGAGAAGTATGATTGCATACTCAGTCTTGAAGATATTATTTATTTATTGTGATTTGATCACTGGAAAGTCCAACTGGGTAGAAGCCCATTTCAGCAGAGGCTCTTGCAGAAAAGCTCCAGATTGTTGCAAAACATTTTAAGAAAAATAATTTTACAATATTCAAAAATAAAACAATAAAACAAAAACATATGCAGTTTAAATAATTATATATATATATATATATATATATATATATATATATATATATATATATATATATATATACATACACACACACACACACACACACACACACACACACACACACATGTTAAATCTAACTATGCCCCATGGTTAAAAAAGAAACACTGACTCTTCTCAGGCTTAGAGATAAAGCTTGGTCTACCTGGAAAACCAATAGGTCTCAACTCACATTTCAAACTTATTGGGAACTTACGAATAAAGCAAAGAAACAAATTAAAATAAATAAAGTTAACTACTACACCAAAATACAAGGCAAGCACCACAAAAACCCTCATAAATTCTGGTACACAATAAACAATATCCTTTTCCCAGGTAAAACAGATACTCCCCCTGACCACCAATACCTTAGACAATATAGCCACTCAATTTAACAAATATTTTACAGAAACCACCTTAGAACTATTCAAAAATCAAACACCCTCAACAATTAAACCGTCTTTCCTCACACCAAACATTGTGTTCATCTTATCACTGCAATAAGTAGCAACTGATACTATCAAAAAATTTCTGGAAAATTTAAACGGACTACATCTGCCACAGACAGTCCACCTGCAGAACATTTAAAGCTAACAGGAGAAGGCATATCATATCCCATATCAATACTAATCAATAGATCCATAGCTGAACACCAGGTCCCTCCCATCTGAAAAACCTCATACATCCTTCCACTACATAAACATGGCCCATCAACTGATCTTAATAACTATCGGCTAATTGCAATATTGTCACCACTGTCTAAAATTCTAGAAAGAGTAATTCATAAGCAGGTCACTCTCTACTTACTTAATAGCAGACTACTAACTAATACCCAAAATGGTTTCAGACCATTCTATAGCACAACAACCACACTAATATCATTTACCAACATTGTCAACTATCACAAGAGGAACAATAACTATGTCTCTTCTATCTTCCTGGACATGTCAAAAATCTTTAATATGGTGTCCCATACTAACCTACTAAATGCTTTTTCTGATCTACATTTATGTAATTCCACCCTGGCTTGGTTCAAAGATTACCTCACAGGATGTCAACAAGCAATCTCATGGCAACAGACCTTATCACCTCTATTACCATTAGTCCTTGGAGTGCCCTGAGGCTCTATATTAGGCCCACTTCTATTCTCTGTTTACTAATAACCTCTATCTTGCAACCACTCACGCATCACTCATCCAATATGCAGACAACTCAATTGATTTGTTCTATACCCTCCTTACTAGAAATTCAGACTCTAACTCAAAAAGTCATTCATTAAGTTGAGTCCTGGCTCACAAATGCTCATTTAATCTTAAACCCTAAAAAAAAAAAAACTACTGGTCTTCTCTCCTAACCAAACTGATCTCCCCTCCCACACTTTCTACATTGCCTCATGTAACAATACCATCATAACCTCCTCACCACACACTAAACTATTGGGAGAAGAAATTAACCATAAACTTAAATTTGACATTCATGTTTCCCAGACAGTTAAAAAAGTACACAAAAAACTTGGTTGCCTATATAGGAACAAACACTACTTCACAAAAATACCAAAATAGCCATTATCCAAGCTCACTTACTCTCAACCATACTATATGCAGCTCCCATTCTCACTAATCTTAAGAAATCTGAATTATAAAAACTTGAAACCTGTTACAATAAAATAGCAAGATATGCTACAACTCAGTGGCGGCTGGTATTTTCAAATTAAAGGGGGGGCTGCAGGAGACAGCTAAATGGTCGGGGCCAGTGTGAAGGGATGTGGCCAACTAGAAGGGGGTGGCACTATGCTCAAAACCACAACAACTGGAACTTTAATTATATACGCTGCCCTGGGTGCCAAACATCATCACGAGAGTCCAATCAAGACAAAATGAAGTATAGAAGAAAAAAATATTTCAATGCATTGGCTGCATGACAGCTTACTTAATATCTAGATGGAAACAAAAAGGTTGTGAGGCATGAAAAAATAAATTACTTTTTAAATACATTACTGGAATGCCAGTCAAAATCAAGTATAAAAAAAACAAGCAGCACTCAACTCAAACCACTTCTCCTTGCACTGCAGTTCTAATTATAATTTATATTCAGCTTTATTAAAGTACCAAGTAACATGCTGAAAGTAGCAATCTCTGTGATATCCCGACTTGTAAAAATGTTTCTTATCCAAAAAAGTCCTGCTGCCTGACAGCAACTATCTACTTGTTTCATGGGGAAGACATGATCAAAAAATGAACAGCAAACAAGAAACAAGCTCAAGATAAATTGCTTAAAGGATTACTGCACAAGTTATGGACCACACATGATAGATTGGCATTCTGTTTAGTTTATGGGTAAAGCCTGCAAAGATGACTGCAAGTCCCCAACAAATGTAATCAGCTTCTGAAAATACTGTAATCCTGTCCTTTATTACAAATACTGTCATATGCATTTCAATACCTAAGGCTTATACGTTATCCAGTTATGCAAATATTCTCTGCATGGCAATAATAAAAAGACTTTCAATGTTGGTAATTCTTTAACAGTATGCTTATTAAAGCTTACATCCATTTTACAATCTCTGACAAGTTTACCTGATGGTCATTAAAGCATTGCTACTTAAACACAGAGCAACAGGGCACTGCAATAGCATGAATTTTCTGAATAATAAGAAGCATAAATCAACAGTATAAAGATATGACAGAAAACCAGAACTTTCTGCAAAATCAAGGACAGATGAAAACCACGGTCGTACTTGTGGTCTACCTTGGATGGGAGAATACTCTGCACACTTACACTGCATAACTGCTCCTTGCCTTGCTTGAATACATCCAGAGCCACTACAATGGGGAGTGGGGTGCAACAAGTATGTCACAATTTGAAATGTCTCTGGCTGATGGTGATGGCTCTGACACTGATACCTCTCAACCTCAAAGCAAGAAATCTGAACAAAGCTATACACAGAAGTGGGGCGCAGGCCCAAAAATAAGGACAATTTTTAAATATTGCTTTTATAAACTTAGAAAGATAATAGAATAGTAGTAGGTCTTGCATTAGTATGAATTTTTGAAGGTATGAAATCTGAAACATAAATGTCCGCCATTATTTTCTAACTTCAATCTTTAATGATTTGCCCCTAATTTGCCAGAAAACCACAATTTTATGAAAGAACGGACCAAAATGTGATGCAAAAATGTAAAATTGCCACACAATACAGCTGGGAACCTGTCAAAGAAGGGACACCTTTTTAATATTAATAATGTAAACTTGATCAGCTGACAAAATAAGAGCATCTGCATGCATTTCTGAAATAAAAGTAATCTATAACTCTGATCATTACAGTTATTTATAAATGTAAACTCTCCACGTTTTCTTCCAAAATTGCCATTTTGCAGAGGGATTATTAGGGGGAGAGCAACGTTTTGAGCCTAAATTGGGGACAGCTGAGAGGTTTGGATATTCCTAATTCTATGAAGCAATTTATTTGAACGTACCTCTCAACCTCTTAATGCAGGAAATCTGGACAAGGCCAAATATATTGGAGGAACATACAAACAGTACCAAAAATTGCTCTTGTATAAACTTAAGACAGTTGATAGAGTAACAAGTCTTGCTTTAGCATGCATTTTTCAGAAGGTTATGACGTCTGAAACTCAATGTCTGTCATTATTTACTGACTTCATTCCTAAATGATTTTCCAGAAAACCACAAATTTTATGAGGAACAAACAAAAATAAGAAACAAAAATCTGGACAGTTGAGAGGTATAGTTCAGCCAGGGCTGTCTTTGAGTTTGCTGCCCTTCCCCCCTCACAAAACCATGGTCGAATGGAGACTTCCCCCTGCATCCATTCCAATGTCCCATTCCTTGGTTATTTCACCCCATTTAACATAAACACTGTAATGTTCATACTGCTTTACTTATGCAATGATTTGGATTTCATTTATAAGTTTTATTTTGCATTTTACAGCTAAACAAAGCAATGCAGTCTCACAATGAAAATAGACTTAGCATTAAAACTTCTGTGCCCTTGAAACTCACATTCATTGAAACAGCATTGAAACCTACATTCAAAGAAATACATTTTGCCAGTGGCAGATAAAGATTAACTTTGGGCTGTTTTCAAATCATAGGCCCCTTGAACACGAAACATACATGTGCTCTTTGATACACCTTCCTGATTATATTAAATTATATTCCTTGTACAATACAGTGCAGTTGTTAGAGGGCATTTTAAATTTATTGTTTTGAACATTTTTCCAGTAAATAATGAAACAAAATGCATGCACCAATAATGACAAAACAGCCCAATTCAGAACTTTTCCATCATAAAAGACTACTCAGACTTCTACAGTCCACCAGTATCAGTAAATATGCACAATCTCTGAAGAAGTAAAAGTCATCTAAATAATTCTACATTAAAGAAATCTGTGACTAATGAAGAGGTTGCTGCTAGCAAACAACTTTATATGTCATTGTTTTATCTACAAATAAAGTGCCTGTTGCCCTTGAGGAATAAATTGCCTATGTTGCATTAAAAAAATGATAAGCTAGTAATATCGCAATAGAGAATGGATGGTAGACTGATAACAGGTTCATAGTTACTATGTATCTTTGCCAAAAAGGACTGCAACATCCACCACCTTTACAACACAGTGCATTATTTGCAATGCATTTATTTACTGTGGGAGTAGAACCTACAGCCTTCTGGATCAAAAGCAAGTACACTACCTGTTGTGCTATTAACAATGCAAGTAGACTTTCCATAAGCAGCACTAAACTTTTGTTCCCCTGCAGCTCTCAGCTCCTTGTAAAATCTACTCGAAACTCAGCTGTATCTCTGAACTTTGCAGCACAAGAAATATGAAAAAAGCTAGCATTTATTGGGGGGGGGGGACAGAAGCCCCAAAACCAGGGACTCATTTTAAACATTGCTTGAATAATGTTGGAATGTTGCGAGGATAAAATTCTGTGTTACCACCATACATCACTGCCAAGTCTTGAACCCAGGACTCTGTGCAAACCAGTCAGAGCAACATACCACTATGTCAATTCAGCTGTTTTGTGAAAATGAGGAAGACTGAAACTTAAATTGCTACCATTTAGTGAATTCAGTTCTCACCATAGCTGTAACCTCTTAGCACAAAACACCTGAACAAGGCCAAAGATGGGGTAATACAGCCCCCAAACATATTCAGTGAATTCAGTTCTCATCATAGCTCTCAACCTCTTAGCAAAAAACACATGGACAAAGTCAGTAATGGAGGAATAAAGCCCCCAAACATATTCAGTGGATTCAGTTCTCACCATAACTCAACCTTAGCACAAAAAACCCGGATGAAGCCAATAATGGGGGAATACAGTTTCAAAGATAGGGACAAATTTCAACTATCCATGTTATAAACTTAGAAAATTGCTAGAATAGAAGGTTTTGTGTTACCATGCACTTTCTGAAGAATATGAAGTCTGAAATTCAAATGCCTGCTATTTTTATTTATTTAAAGTTTGTTAACCAGGAACATCTGACTTGGAACAAAAGCTAATTTTCAGCAGAGGCCCAAAGAGAAACACTCCAGACACATTTCTTTGTAAGATGGGAGGACATGCAGACTTCACACAAAAGGCACCCCAGCCAAGAATCAAACCAGAGAACCTGTAGCCATCAGGCAACAATGCTACCAGTGCACCACTGCACTATTGAGTATGCAAGGAAAAACAAACATACAGAAACCACATATTTTATGAGGAACAGAACAAATATGAGGCAAAAATCTGCACATTCTTTACAAATGGTGGTGGGTAGGGAATTCAGGCCCACCAATATATAGCAACTGGGGCATTACACACAGTATCACCAACAAAAAAGCTGTGCAGAATAAAAGCATATTGCAATGAAATCTATGGTACCTGTATCTATGTGTATAAATATGAGTGTACTTCAAAATATCAAAAACCTAAACATCACATTCTGTTCCCATGACACTGAATATGAGAAGATAAATGCCTCATAATGGCCACAAGCAAGGAGAAAGTATCAGAAAGGTAATTAGGAATATAGATTTAGTTCTAATGCATATTCCTCAATAATTACAGCAAAATTAAACATTGTTTCTAATACATAAAATATGCTGTACTGTGAATCAATATATTTTTAAATAAGTTGCAATAGCTATGTTAGCAGCTCTTTTAGGATGTTTCATTTCTTCTTTTCAGCTATGTGGGTTCTCAGTCCTGTTTGAAAGCATTTCCTAATATAAATATTTAATTGAATTTGTTTGTGCTTCGAAATTTATACAAAGCATTGTAGTGGGATTTTTTAGAGGTCTTTTCAAATTGGTGATATTTCTAGGTTTCGAAGATCTCAAGACTTTAAACACAGAACATATGCCTCCTCTGTCAGTTTTTTCTAACAAGTTTTCAAATGTTTTTCTCTCTCTTTCTCTCTGCACTGTACCTGTTGTGTACCATCATGTAAGTTATGCAGGGTCTTAGAACATTTATAAATCTTTGAGTTAACCTTTAGGAAATTATTTTTTTTCCCTATGCCTTAGCCAAGGATATAAGTTCTGCTATTTTGATTAAATAAGGAAAATATGTGGTTATGTGATGTTTGCACACAGCAGAGATGAATTGTAAGACATAGACTTGCCAAAACCAGAACCAGTTGTTGAACGTATGATTTAAGTAGGATTTGGTAGATTACAAGTTGAATGATGTCTGTATAAACCTAACATTCCTTCTTTGTGTGCAAAGTGCTGCCATTTATGGATATGTATTCTTTTTAATCTTTATTCAAAAGTTATAATTATTCACATGTATACGCACATATGCACAGACACATACACATACACACACACACACACACACACACACACACACACACACACACACACACACACACACACACACACACTACCTGAATTAGTTCCAGCCAGTCCCATTGCCATAAATCCTTGGTCAGTAAAAGTAGTCTTCTCAGCTCACACAAGCTAATGGCTGGTTTCTGGTTCTCCAATCTCCTGGCTGGCTGGTTTCCCCATGAGAGTAGGCTAGAGGTTCCAGCCTGCAGATGATGCAGTCTGGTGTCCTTCTGTTCTATGTGGTTGTCACCGCAGAGACTTCTGGGCTGCAGGGCAGAGATGCCTTTCTCACCTATACGGACTGCCTGACACAGCAGTCTGGAGTTCTGAGTAACAGAAACCCCAAGCACGCATGTGTGGAGTTCCGGGACTCGCAATTTGTTTTGTTTATTTTCTTCTTTCTTTCTACAGGTGGGGGGAGCTGCAGTCCTGCAGTCCTATAGCACGAGCTGCCCCTGATCTATCATCACATTGTCAGCACGTGCTGTTAAGGTGGATGACATCAGCAGGTCTTGTCAAGGAGGACAGTGAAGAGGCTGTTAAGTAAATGTCTAACCATTCCACAGAGATACCCTATGCAGGCATGTCCTCACTGCTGCAAGAGGATATGCTGTATTTACACACACAGGGTTGCCTGTTGTGAGATTAGAACCACTACCTATCTAGTAATATGCACTACAGCATAAAGTGCTTATTGCATGTGCCATGGAGCTTATCTATTACTGCAATGTCATCCAGTGCTGTTAAGATGGATGGCATCAAAAGGCCTTGTAGAGGAGGACAATGGAGAGGCTGGCAAGTAGTCACAGGGCCTTACAATGAATAACCATTGCACAGACGGAGGCCAGATGGGTATGTCTGCACTGGCGGAGGGGATATATCTATATATACACACACATCACACACACACAAACAAGGTTGCTGATGTGAGATTAGAAGCCCGACCTACCTACTATTATACATTATAGCTCACAGTATTTATTTCACATGCCACAGGTTATATCGGTTGTGCATATGGATGTAGCCACAGTACTTATGGACTATGCAAAGTGGCTTTGTTTTACTCAGCATGTGTGGCCTGCTGAGTGACCCTTCTTGATGCAATTATTGTATCTGGTGTCCTAGCACTGGGATACCTGTTAATACCCCTGCTATGTGTGTACAGTTACCAGTATTGCCATGTCTGAACAGTTGCAGTTTGGTAGGTGGACAATTGGTCAGTGACAATATGGCCTGCCCAAGTCCTGCATTGCAAACATTGCACATTACAACACCTACTCGCCATTGTCTGTCTACAGGGTGACATTCCACAGGCTCAGGGTTCTGTGGTTGAGTGTATTCTGTCATTATGCGGTCTCAGTCTGTGACCATCAGACAAGTGTTGTGCATAGGTGCAAATAACCCCAGCATTCTGCATGTAAGTGGGGACATTCATACATCCCCACATACATATACACATGTTTATATATATATATATATATATATATATATATATATATATATATATAAACAGGGATGTCAACCTAACTGTAGCCATGTGCGTGTGCATTATGTAATTGTGTTATGTAGATATTTATGGAGAGTCTAAATCAGTCTACACATTTATTTAGCTATATATATATATATATATATATATATATATATATATATATATATATATATATATATATGTGTGTGTGTGTGTGTGTGTGTGTATATATATATATGTATATATATATATATATATATATATATATATATATATATATATATATATATATATATGTGTGTGTGTGTGTGTGTGTGCGTGTGTGACAGATAGGGTAATCATGTGTGAGGGGATACGGAGAGACAGATACGTATACAGAGCTGTCTGTATGCACAGACAGATTTCCACACAGCAGTTCTTTTGGCAGCTGAGGCATCAGACATGGGCTCAAGTTAGTCAAGTGTAGGAAGATGCGCAGTCTGACTGGCAGTACTTACAAGGTGACTCCAAGCCAGCCCTACCTATATTCCAGTCTGGGATTTTGTGTGCTCCAGCAACTGGCTTCTGCACCTGATTTAACAGTCCAGCACCTCCCAGATATTTTGTCCAAGGCATTCCCCGGCTGTTTGCTGAAAGTAATATATGACACACATCTATCAACTGTACAGAGTGTAATAGAATGTACAGAGTTTTTTGTCATATTTTTTGTAAGTTTTACATAGCATTTCAATATTCAGGTACATCACTGGCAAATCATTATACATTAAATATTAAGAAATAATGTCAGACATTTCATTTACTGACTCCATACACATCAGGGCATTCATGCTACTGCACGACCTGTTATTCTCTGCAGTTTTCAAATTTGTCTGGCCAATAGTTAATCTTTCTCCTTATATTTGGGTCTTTGTTCCATTATTTATTATTTTTATTTTACATTTGTTGATAGGGATGGTCCGGCTGAGCTGAATAGCCCTTTTTCAGTGGAGGCCCGGGGAGAAAAGCTCCACAGTATAAAAGTCATTAAAAGCATTAGAATTTCACAGTAATTACATACAAAGTATATTAGCAGAGGTAATTAATTAAGAAGCTTCATTGTTTTGAAATGTAAGCATTAAACAGTATAAGACAATAATTCATAAAAAGCAGCCATAATTATAAGTAACAGTAGATGCTTCTAATACATGATTGAGATCAGAAGAGGAAATGAGATCTGTAGATGTAAAGGTAAATAGTCTGCAGAGGTTATAGTTCATCATCGTAGGTAAAAGAGGACATACTGATAGTGAATAGTAAGGAAGAGTTTAGCAAGTAGACTGAATGTAGTTTATTGAGGATGACACAAGGGCAGGACCTGTGTGCTTTTAGGTATTCTTTGGTTGCAGTTTTGAATTGGTTAGTTTGTGTGAGAGACCTGATTTTTAGTGGCAGTTTATTCCATGCTATAGAAGGATTGCAGCTATAGAGATTGCATCCAAATTTAGTTTTAGCTTTGTATATTTGTAATAGGTTTTGGTCAGAGCTACGTAAGGACTTGGTAGGGGAGTATTGAGAGATTAAAGAGGATAGGCTAGGACAGAAAGATTGCTGGGATTGCTGGTATAGAATTGTATGGTATATCTGTAGTTGGGAGTGAAGGAGTGAGGACGGTAGTTCAAGCCAATTTAAGTATCTTAGTGAGAGACAATGGGGAGATTTATAAGTTTCTTGGGCAGCGAATCTTGCAACCTTGTTATAGGTGGATTCTAGTTTTGCTAGAAGTGTGGAGTTGAGATTAGTGAGAATTTGACAGCTATACAATAGACTGGGTAGTAGGTATGAGTGAGAGAGGGTAACTCTTGCATTATTTGTAAGAAACCTTTTCTTTCAATATAGAAGGCCCAGTTTTTGGTGTTTAATACAGTTATTTATATGTAAGTCAAATTTAAGTTGGTCATATATTGTTACTCGTAGTAGTTTTGTGATAGTTTCAGCTATGATGGATGTGTTATTAAGGCAGAGTACTGAAAAGGTTGATTTAGGGTGGGTGAGGGTTTTAGGAAGAAAGAGTAGGAGATAAGGTCAGCAGGAAAATCTGCAATGGTGATGACTGTAGAATCATCTGCATATTGAATAGGGGATGATAGGGGACAGGAGGTATGTAGGATATTAGTGAAGATATTAAAAAGTAATGGGCCTAGGATTGGTAAAGGGGGGGATAGAACAGAGAGCCATTTCACACATTGCAGGCAGTCAGTGAGATAGCTGGTAAACCAGGTAATATTAGAGGTGGAGAAGCTGAGGTTAGACAGTTTGGATAGTAGGAGGGGGTGAGAGACTGTATCAAAGGCTTTGGAGAGGTCCAGGAATAGGCAAGAAACAAGTTTATTGTTATCCCTGGCCTGTGAGATAGTGTTAGTGAAGGATATTAGGGCAGTTGAAGTTGAAGTGTTGTCCTTAGGGCAAAAGCCATGCTGGGTGGGTGTGAGCAAGGATTCTTGTAGTAGGCATTGTATGATCTGCTTATATATGCATCTTTCCAGTATTTTTGATAGTGGAGGGAGGATTGCGATAGGTCTGAAGTTTGAAATGTCAGTAGAGTTACCTCCTTTGTGTATAGGTAAGGTGTAGAATTCTTTCCAGATAGAAGGGACTTTTGATTCTGAGATAGAGCTATTTATTAGGATAGATAAAGAAATAGCAATAGACTCTGCAGCTACTTGCAGGAAATAGGGAGGCAGATGGTCAGCCGAGGAGGAGCAAGGTTTAAGTTTAGTGAGTAAGGATTTGATATAGTTAGTAGATACTGATTTAAGAGAGAAAGAATTTGGAGAAGGAGAGGGTTTGGGAGAGTTATCTATGTTGGTAGTGGAGGAGAAGGTGTTTATCATCTTTGATATGGAGTCAATAAAATAGGTGTTGAATATGGTAGCTGTTTCTTTTGGAGTATTGTTTGGGCAGGGGTTGGGAGAAGAAGGGTTTCCAGGATGCAAGAACATCATTAAGGGGTTGGAATGAATCATATATAAATGAGTCATTTATATATGATTGGCTTTCTCAGCCAATTTCTTTTTTTGTCTTTTTTTGACAGCCTTCCTTGGTAAGACTGCAGAGTGGTGCACAAACTCACACTGCAGGTGTAAACAATGTTCAACAGTCAATAGACACACCCCCATGAATGGGCATGCTCAGCACAATGGTGCGTTACACAAACATGCACAAACCAGCTTATATAAGTGCTCTGAAGCTAAATATAGCTAAGCAGCACTGGACACACCTCCCTGCTCAGCTCAGCGTTACCTGTTTGTGCACAGCACCACTGATCTCCAATGTCCTTAAAGAAATTGAGACATAACCCCTTTTGATATCAGCTACATCTTCTGTGGAGACCAACATGGTTGTAGGGCTACACAAGTTTGATCTGAAGCACAGATATTCATTTTTGCTATTCAGTAACCCCAGCTCACATGCCCACAACCTGGAAACTACATTATTCCAGGACCTGCCTCTTCAGCAACCACAGACATCTACCATTGTACATACTTCATGCAAGGCCCTACTGCATTATTTTTGCGCTTTTTTTTTTTTTTTGATTTTACACTTTTAATTTTTTTTTTTTTGCATAAGGGCATGTTTGTGCACTGCTGTGTGCCACACAAACATACTATTGGCATTAAAAGAACATTATTTTATATTATTTTCTGTTACTTTTTGGACACACAGGGCATAGTTTTGAACATATCTTTGTCGGCTTTGCTATTTCTGACCTTCTAACTTAATCCATGTAGGCTTTGTTGAATTCCCCCAATGTGCTTAATTATAGTATAATGAAAGTGCAAGAAAACATACTCAGGTCAGCAGTAACAACAATCTATAAAAAGGGAACATACCCTGCAACTGCCTAGACAGAAGAATATATTTACATATACATATATATATATGTGTGTGTGTGTGTGTGTGTGTGTGTGTGTGTGTGTGTGTGTGTGTGTGTGTTTGTGTGTATATATATATATATATATTTATATATATATATATATATATATATATATATATATATATATATATATATATAAATCTATGGAAAAATGACTCACTTTTATATGAAGTAATGACAAATTAAGATGAAAGAAAATAAGCTCTTGAATATGATTAGGTTTCTGTTATGATGAACCTTTATGGTAAGGAACAATTCAAGCATATCTATCCTTTCAGGCAGCAAATGCATGAAAGCAGCCAATACATCTCAATTTACTTTTTCCTATGTGATACGATCATAATACTCTATATCCCTGTGGTCAAACAGACTAAATAGCAGTGACTCAATAAAGAGCCAACTGCCTTCCATAATTTCTGTGATCAGCAGTTATTAGTTACTTATTTCAACTACTGTAATTGAATTGGTCAGGCATATAGTCCTGTGTTGCATGGCATTTTGTCTCAGTTGCACAGACTGCATGCTGCTGTCTGAAATTAACTCATGCTACTCTCCTTGTAAAAGTGTAACACGTTTATGGACTACTTATCCACACAGTAAGGAATTCACATCTGAACTGCAAACTTCAAATAGCTGCAGAAATGTCGTGGGTTGTCTAAGGGAGCTTGCTCATCTGGGATTTGCTGACTTTAGTCCACCATCACTTTATGGAGTTAAATCCCTTAGTGCATATTAGCATAATTTGTCATAACATGTCATAACATTTCCAGTTATTATCAATATGTTAACATTTATGGGCCAAGATCCTGAGCTGTGAATTGCAGTTCTCCATGTTCTTGAAGGCACTACTGTTCCTATTCTATACAGTGGTATGGACAGATCTGGATAAGACAAATTTTATGTATCATTGACATTTTTTCTCATATGATTTAAATGTGTGCGACTGTATTTGCAATCCATCCTTTATCAAGGTATAATGACAGATATGCTTCCCGCCTCCCCAAAACAATATGGTTTCAACAAAATTCTGTTTCATCCTTTGTGAAAGGAAGATCTGGGTGCCTCTGTACACATTCCTGGGCTATTTCAGGGTCTTTCTTGTTTGGTCCCATACACATCTACTATGGAATTTTTGACTGTTTGACACCAGGTGCAATCAAAGATCTATTCCCATTCAGGTTGCTGACTAGTCCAAGTTACTCAGCAATGAAGATGATCATTGCAGGTATTTACTTTCACCTTTTGCTGTTTGAGTACTGTAGACTAGCATAGAAAACACCAGTTAATAGAAAGTATGGGCTGTCCAATTTGATCCTTGGCTGGGGTGCCTTTTGTGCAGAGTCTGCATGTCCTCCCTGTGGTCATGTGGGTTTCCTCCAGGTGCTCCGGTTTCCTCTCACATCCCATAGATGTGCTGTAGGTAGATTGGACACTCTAAATTGGCCCTAGGTGTGAGTGCATGTGTGTGTGTGCCTTCTGTGGTAGGCTGGGCACCAGGCTAGCAACTCGACACTGTAAAACTCCACTGCCAGTCATGAGTGGACAGGTGATCTGCTGTGGTGACCCCTAACTGAGAAAAGCTGAAAGAAGAAGAATGGTATACAGCAAATGCTGCTGATATAATTATTCAACTATATTTCTTTATACCAAATTTCTTTGCTACTCGAGTAATACAAATAACATGCACAAAACTACTAACTGTGAATTCTATGACATAAGAAGATGGAGTTTTTATGGTTTGTTCAATCACACATTTGCTTAGAAGACCATATTTGGAGACGCTGTCAGATTGCTGAACAAAGGATGGTTTCACAGAATAAAGGTTCTAGCAGACAGGTATGATAGAATTGTATAACTCAAAAACAGATAAGTAATGAAATATTAGCTGATGTTGATATTAGTTGATGTTGTACGCTTGTACTTTAGTAAGGTTTTCAAGGAATGCCACACAGTGGGGTATTAGGGGTCATGAAGGGTGTCTGTCTTAACTAGTCAAGCAACATGGTGAAGAAACATAGAGCATAGCTCATGAGGAATTCATCACAACAAAAACAATAAATGTAAATGTATGTTTTTCATGTTTTTTTGGCAGGAGGACTACTCCCTGCACCCCATGTAAAGAGCAAGCTTCCCATCTTTCTGAACTTATATATACCAAGTCTACATTAACAGCCATGCGTTTGAAAAAGGAAATCTATGCAAACTAACCATTTGAAATCTTGGGACCTGCTAGAGTAAGTCCCAAAACATGGAGAATGAATTACTGGAAAACAGACTTACATGTATTAAGTCTGAGATCACCATTTTTATTTATTTATTTATTTTTTATTTTACATTTTTTGACCGGGAGTGTCTGGTTGAACTATTGCCCAGAATATTCCATTTTCTGAAAGGTATAAAACACATTAACCATTATTCCAAGTCCCAGTCATTTAGGAATATGCCAATCTGAACTATGGTATATATACATTTAGGAGGAGGTGGGGAAGGTTGCCCCCTGTAAAAAAGAAGTTTAATGGAGATGAACAATTTTCACTCTTCTCCCAAGTTTTCAACCTTTTTTTCAGTCTGTCTTCACTCAACATTATGAGTACTAGCATTTCAGTAGTGATAATTAATAACAGTGATAATGAATATAACATTAAAGGAATCACGCATATACCATCTATGTCTACTACAGTGCATAAAGATTTCCTTACTAAATTATTCAATTTTAGGAAGTAAAAATCAGTTGGAGTTTAATCCTTATAGTAGATTTTAACTAATGATGACAAGGACAATGGAAACCTCTCTTTTTCAACTCAATATATTCAAATAATACACAACATAAATATCTGTATACAGGACTAGGAACTTCTGCTGTCAGCCTATGGCTATGACTCTGCAGTTATAATGTCAGTCAAAGATTTGTGAAGAGCAATAGACCATATAATTTGTACATAGTGAGCTTATATCTTGATGAAAGCAGGTCATAGTGCAGAATGATGCAGGCAGCTTTTTAGTATACTGAAATGGTAAAAGTTTGGAGCATCAAAAAATATTACTGCAGGTATGTTAGAAGTATGAGTCTATGGCAGGGGACTGAGCAGGATACAAGTTATTATTCTAGTGTTTAGGAGATAAGGGTGGTATAGAGAAGAATATGGAGAAAGTTGCCACTGGATAAAAGTAAGGACAATTAATCATCCAGTACGCTTAAGCTCTGTAAAAGTAGTTAACAGCTATGAAACAGGGCTTACGTAATTCAGAGAGTTTTGTTAGGAAGCCTTTCATTAGATGTTGCAAGAGCCATGTTCAAATGGGGCAGTGAATGCAGTATGTGGGTGTGGGATTGATGTTGTGATTTAGCAATAATCACTAACTATGTGTAGATAATGCTAGATTACCAACTGACAGATGGCATGGTTTGATCACAAGTATAATTATTTAGCAAGTCGGTAAGATGGCTTCCATTCTTCTAATATTCAGATCTGATTTCTGTGCTTTGTAGAGCAACAACATCAGCTATGGCTTTTTTAATATCTATAGTCACCCAGACTTCTCTTGTGGGGAACACTGGATTTCCAGTGATGGCTTTTTATGTAATCTTGTATATAGAACAGTACGTGACTTAGAAAATGCATGCTGGGATGTATAGTTTTAGTTTACATGCATTTCTGATTGGGCAAGGTGTTTGTCTAAGTTAAGTTATAAAACTCCATTAAGATAGATGTCCCTCTCACTGTAAATAGAGTACAAAGGATTAGTCCAGATAAAATCACTTTAACTACCAGATCTAAGCGGTGTTCTCTCTGATACCCTCCCTGTGGGATGAATAAAGACACCTTGTTGAAGTTTCCAGTAGTTTATTCAGTTAAGCAGGGAGATGGATGAGTGTTCTTGTTCTAATACATTACATTCAACAGATCATTTATTTAAAGGCACATACAGACAATGGTGGGAGGGTCCATGGAAGATAATTGGAGAAAATCTGGGAGATGGAAAAACAAGGAGCCAATCCCAAATCATAGAGTTTAGTCCCTTATTTGAATATTGCTGAAAGACTCATGAGGATTTGCCAGCTCAACAACCTGTGGAACCTCATTATTAGTTAGAAGGTTGTATTTTTATTTTTAATTTCTAACAAACAAAACATGACAGCACACTATGAGCTATAACTATAGAAATTTAAGAAAATACTTTTGCCTGAGCTTCTTCAGGTCCTTCTAACAAAGTAGTTTACTATTTGATCATTGAAAATGCCTGCTTTCATGAGGCTATTACCAGACTTTATTAGTTACTTTTATAACACGTGTAAAATGAGATGCTGTGTCTGCATTGGTGGAGCTCATATTCCTTGGAGCCAGGTATGAAAGCGTTTTTACAGAACTTTTTCCAGTCTACCACATTTAATATGAGAGGCTGTGCCCACGTTTGCAGGGCTCATTATCTATGATATATAATATGAAAGGCTGATATTCGCTTGTATAACAAAAAAGGTTTGCAGTGCCTGCTTATAAGAAGCTCATATACATAATTAATGTGGCCAGTCCCCATTCTTCTTCCTCTTTATTAACACAGACCTTTTTATATGCAGGGAAGGTAGTCACTTAAAACTATACTATGTGATCCATTTTTGAGCAATACATGCATCCAGAGAAATAGCATATAGTGGAAGACAAGTCACAGTGCTCATTTTTACAGAGCTCACGGGTGTGCACAAGTAGGAGGAAAAAGTAAAAAGCAAGTAAAGTCTGAGTCCTCAAAACCTTTTACGTAGGCTTTCTGTGCCCATGGAATGACAATTCAAAGTGCTGAACTGCAGGTAGAAGGGCAGTTAACCCACCTCCTGACAGAGTGGGGTAGTGCCTTGGGCCCAGGGTGTGGTTAGATAATGTAAGAAACTGATGTAATCTGTGTGGAAGTGAGCTGTCAGTCAAACTGGGGGGGGGGTAGAGTTTGGCTATCTTTTCTCACTCTTAGCACCAAGAGGAAAGCCAAAGTTCCAAACTGATAGTAGAAAACAGTACAACCTTTCAAATAACTGAAAGTTGCTGTTTGTGCACATCATGATGTAAAAAAAAAAAAACACACTTGCAAACCCATGCTAGTTAATTTTTAGATTTGTACAGATCTAGAGATCACACACACACACACACGCACACACACACACACACACACACACACACACACACACACACACACACACACACACACACACACAAAAAAAATACATATATATATATATATATATATATATATATATATATATATATAATGCGTTTGTTTTCCAAGTCACTTATTCACCAGATAAACCCATGCTGATGTACATGCAATGACTTACAAATGTAATTACTTGATTATCTTTTTCATTTTAACAACACCAGTTGGGGTTATTTAACAGTTTATAAAACCCAATACCATGCGCAGGGTCCTATGGCAGTGTAAGAATTCTCTCAGTTAATATAACTCCACGTATGCTGGAACGTCAATGCACTCACGGAGCAAACTCAGAGTGCTACCAAGACACCTTCAAAATATACGAAAAAAGGACGAATGCAGTCACTTAAACGAAGTAATTTATTCATACAGACAAAACCTCACATCACAGTTTAAATATCAACAGGCAACCTACTAAAACCATTATAAAACTAATTATCTAATAACCAATAACAAAACATATATACTATAAATATACATACAATGAATGGAAATAAACAAACTACTAAAATATTGTACATTACTAAAATTACTATACAAATGAAAGGTGTAGCTATTATACTATCACTTGTGTAGTAGTAGGTCTCCAAGCCTTATATGATACTGTTGTGTTCTAATTCTTCCCTGAGGGTATCCTAGGTATATCAAAACCACATTGATTACATCTACCACAAGATCTAGTATTGTAATCAGAATCATTGGGCTTCCTATTATTTTGTGATAACTTTCTATAACACAAGACTTATATTGTGATCCATGCTTGTGGTCTTCTGCCTCTATGGAAACATCTGCATAATATGGTTTGGCTGTAGTAGACCTAAGTGCACTAACCTCACAGGATATCTTATCAAAGACTGCCTCATCATATCCTCTCTCTAAGAACATATACTTCAGTTTGGCTATCTCATCTAAGTACCTATGTCCACTTGGATTCAACCTGGAGGCTCTCATAAGTTGTCCTTTCATTACATTATTAAATCCTTTCTGTGAATAGACAGAATCTCCAAACATAAACACATTATTATACAGAACAGTTTCCATGAACAGGCAAATCAACTCCACCTTCTTATCTATGAAGTCAGACTTCTACATCTAATGTAACCAATGTATAGTCACTAGAATCATCCAGGCTTTAATATTGTAATTTTTGTTGATATTTAAACTGTGATGTGAGGTGGGTCTTGTTTGCATGTAACAGTTTATGTCCAAATCCTGGGTTACGTGTTTTAGCTGTATGATTTACAGTTTAGTTTCCTGAGTGCAAGATCAGGGTGGTGTTTGTCATCCAACCTGATCTGCCAGCTTAACTCCATTTTTTCAAGGATCACAGTTTTGTTTCATTCGAGTGGACCCATAGTGAGCTTGTCCAGAATGTGGAAGTGGAAACCTCCATGGTCTGGGAAATCACAGCAGTGCTTCACTAGTTGGTTTTTGAGGATCTGGAGACTAGTATCAGAGAGGTGGTGTGGTACCTTGGTTTTGGATTTGTTCAAGCTTTCCCTATGTAAAAATAACTACAGCAATTACACTGTTCATGGTATATCAAAAAAGCAGTATTGCAATTTCCAGAACAATTGCTGTTGATTTTTTTCCCGAGTACTGGACAAAAGAAGTAGTCCTTGTTGCTCATGTATTTACAGTAAGTGCAAAAAAGGAGGGTCATGGGGGTAAGTTCCTCTGTTGTCCTCCTCTGGTCAGAATTTGCACTCTGCTGAGTCCCTAATGTTCTTCACTCTCTTAAATACAAAAGAAGAATGAGGTCTTAGATGTTTTTCCAGTTGTTCATTGCCTGTAATCATTCCTCAGCTGTCAGTCATGATCTTCTGATCATTTTATAATCTACTGTAAAAGTGAGAGCCATGCTTCTTTTTCTTTTGTACTCCTGTGGATTTTGGTGTTGAATCTGTTGACCACTAGGAGTCTCCCAGGGGCATCCCTCAAAATGGGGTCATCTGCCTCTTTTAAAGTTCTGATGGGACTGAGAATGCAATTTTGTAATCTATTAGTCCCTAGCCAGGAAGTTTTGGTGTAGGCTGATTAGATTTGTGATGAAATCTCTATGATCTTTGGAGGCATGTGGAGTTCTTATCTCCTGAGACTTTATAGCATTTCTCTTTGTGATCTGGGGTAAAGCACTCTGTTAGATGGACCTGATGAATCTCTGGTGAAAGTGTTTTCTTATGGTTCTGTAGTTGTGGTTCATAGTGTGCTGTCATGTTTTGTTTGTTAGACGTTAAAAATAAAAATAAAATCTTTTAACTAAAAATGAGGCTGGTGAACTGGGAAACCATGGGTCTTTCAGGAATATTCAAATAAGGGACTTACGCTTTGGGAGTGGTCCTTTATTTTTCAATCTCCCACATTTTCCTCCAATCAGCTCTGCTGCCTTTAAATAACTGACATGTTGAATGTAATGTATTAGAACAAGAACATTCATCCCTCTACCTGTTTAAATGAATAAACTACTGTAAACTTCAACAAAGTGCTTTTACTCCTCCCACGGGGAGGGTATCAGAGAGACAGAGCCTCCCATATCTGCCACCCTCTGGGTCACAGGTGGGATACCAGACTTACTTGAGCCCTCTGGATTACCTCTATTCTCAGTGAAAATGATAGATGAGATTACAAATAAAAACATTTTACTAGAAAGGTAGTGGCAAGCATATGAATTATATGAAAGGGGAGTGGAAATAAGAGACGGATGCAATAAAAAGGATAGGGAAGAACACAATGAGTTTAGACGAGACTTTAAAATAAAGCCTAAGACAATATGACTATTTTATTTCTTATACTTGTATACACAAGTATAAACATTATGGACATATCTGAAACATGGACAGTGAGTGGAAAGTGCTGACCCAATGAAACAGAATGTACATAAGGAACATGATGAATAAAGCTGGCAGTTAGGTGATACTTTATGTTTAGTGTTGCATAAAATGGAGCATAGAACAGAATAGTGATTTGATGAGTAATAAACAGAAAGGAACACTTACACATCATTTTTAAGGCTACAGGTAAAACCAAAAAAATGAGTTGTGGTTATGGTGCAGCTCATTAGAAGTAAGAAAGACTAATACGAAGCTCAAAAGTTGAATTAGTGGTGAGGGGGATAGAACAAAAGATATACTTATGGCTAACAATATTCCAGAACATACAGAAATATCCATTGCAAAGGTTAGAAGTAGGCAAGAAGTAATAGATGCTTGGTTGAAGCTGTCCTTGCTAAGAATGGGAATATCATTATTCTGCTCCTACTTAATGCATAGGAGCAATACCTACTGAGGTAATGAAGACTGCCAACAGAAGGAATGAATTCAAGTTATATCTGAGAAAATATTACTCACAGAGAAGGTGGTAAGAACACAGAATGCACTGGCTGAGAATGTGGTCTAGAATAAGACATCAGCTTGTTTCAATGGTGCTTGGTGCAGTAACTGCTTGGAGCTATCTGCAAAATTCTTACAATCTTTATGCATTTGTACGTAATGTTAGAGGAATCCAAATACAAGTTCTTCACAAACAAAACACTGATATTACTGATTAAATGCAGGTATCAGTAAATGTTATGGCTGAGCGAGTTTGTACTAATATGAGTAATTAATTCCATTAGATCTGAAAGGTAATACCCAGCCAAGCCTGTCTCCTGTGCAGAATAATGTTTGAAGTGATTCTCTTAAGGCAACATGGCAGACATCCAAGAAAATAAACGAAGCACACTTTAAGGCATTCAACATAGGTAACAAAGTATTCTACCACAATGCATGACTTGTTATTTATAATCCTGAATTACTACCGAGAGACTGAGAAAGAGAGAGAGAGAGAGTACCCCACAGCTGACTCTCCTTATATGCCAATACCAAAAGTGATGCTTTATGTACAGAACTGAAGCCATTAGCCAGCGCTACTGCTTGGTCAGTTAGTCATTCAAGATGACAATAGGCCAGCCACTGGTACAAACTCAGACTTTCTTCAAAGTGGCAGCAGTGGTAGCTATAACCATGGCTACATCCGATCATTGAAGAGTTTGTATTGTTCAACACCATCCTGTCAGTGGTAGTCTGCAAAATACTGGTGGGTATTAGAATACACATATGCGTGGTAATGGTACCAGTACTGACAAACAGCAGTCAAGTGCCATACTGGTGGGAAATGGCAATGCCTTGGCTAGTAGCCCCTACCCATTTGTTGTGTACATCTTTCTCCCTTATGTCTGTATTCCTCTACTCTTCATAGTCAAAGGCAGTTCCTGAACCTTTAAGGCTTACTGGCTAAGCCATAAGCTGACTATGGAAATGTGGGAATTGGTGGAGGGTGCTGGAGATAGATGTGCTGGATCACCATGTTATGAAGGGCAGTGTGTATGGGTATGATGCAGTCCTTGTATCAGTGGCAAGTGATCATTCTGTGCAGCTGCTGTAAATGGCATTTTTGTTATCTTTTCAGGCATTCTCTTTGCTGCCATGCTGATTGACACTGCTGCTCAAGGTATTGTGCTGAACTCAGCACCTGCGCTGCAGTACAATCACAACTTTCATTAGAGTATTCACTGCACATAGTCCTCACTTCACCCTGTAAATCCCTGTCCTTTATGTGCTTAGTAGTATGCAATTCTCTGGATTGTGAGTCATGTACTAAGTTGTAGATCCCGGTTTATATACTAATTGTGTACTTAGACTCCTCCATATATGTGTTTATAAATGTGGTTACTCTAATATGCAGATGCCCATTTATGAAGTCACTTATAGCTTTGATATGTGGCCTACACTCTATGCAAGCCCTGTAAGACTGTGGACCACATAATTACTTGCTAACAGTTGTAAGATTCTTTGTATTTCAAAATAATTTATTAGCTCCCTGTTTAGTAAACATTTGGGATTTGTCATCAATATAACAAATTACAGTTATATTTGTTCTATCTGTATCTGCTCATTTTGTGTGTATAGTTGCATTTGGCATCTTGCTGTATTCTATCTCTGTAACTTTTGTCTATTTGATTTCCATGTTAAAAAACAGTCAGAGAAAAAAAAAGAGTTAGGTACATGGGAAATCTATATAATCTGCAGTGAAGTTACTAAAGTAACTGAAGTAATAATAAGTAATAATAAGTTGATTTGCATTATCTGCTGTGATGTACTTTGTGAGATATTGCACAAATTCTAAAGACCAAAATCGGTGCACATCACAAAAGTTGTCACATTTTATCAAGTACATGCAACAGCAACCTGCACAGATCTTTACACTGTTAGTAACATTCTGTGATGTACCCTCTGTTAATATTAGATATTGCTGAAATCCATGGTAGAGGTCCAGCAGACTGGCACTTGTTGATATAATCCTGTTTTGGAAGAGAATTGTGCTCCTTGTAAACATTTACTAAACTGACCTTGTGGCACAACATGTCACATGAAACCACTTTAGACACTCTTTGATCTAAATATACTTTGGTACTAAGTGCCCTTTTACACTTGTATTCTATAACTTGTTTTTCTTAAATTAGAGGTCACTTCTTTTTGTATGAAATCAAGTTGCTAGGTTAAAGAACCAAGTCAAAAATGAGATGTTTTCCATGTAGAATCTGTGCTATGCATCCTCCAGTGATACGCAACTTTTATGTAATTTTTCATCAAAATATACATCTACAAAATTCAGTAGATATCTGTCTTCATAACATTTGGAAATGAAATCTGCTTTGATACATATGCAAACACAGATATACCCTCTTTGTGAAAAAGTGTATGTGCTTTTGGGACTTATATTATTGAGTTTCACTCAAGCTTCTTATGATTTATTTCCAGCCCGTGTGATCTCTGGTGCAATCCTTAAGAACCTTAAACAAACTGCATTGTACATACATTGTATGAATTGAAGAGAAAGAACAGAAGTTCATAACGTAGCTAAACTAGTGATTCTGGTAAAAAGACATTGTAACTTCAATGTGTGTGTGTGTGCGTGCGTGCGTGTGTGTGTGTGTGTGTGTGTGTGTGTGTCAGTGTGTCTATGTGTACATTTCCTTCACTAGCGAAATTGAAGCCAACCTTTTAATTTCTCTGTCTTAAAAGATCTAGAAGAATGTCTCTCTGTCCAGCTTGTAATTAAGACAGGGAGCAAAAAGGTTGAGGCTTTATGATATGTGTATCATTTTACCAAATGTGTACAGGTTGTCTCAGAGCAGCTCAGGTCATTTATCTTTACCGCATGAAGCTTCTGTAAGTGCTGGCCAGGTCATGTGACCTGACTTCACCGAACTTCTAATGCGGTTACTGATTAGTTAGAAAGTTCCCAGAGCAGCTGAATTCCTGCCAAATAATGAAATGCAGTAGTTAGAAGTAATATTTTTTAATGAGTATTCTGTTATCTGCAATACTTGGGAAATATTGCCTGTTCACCTTTACTGAGCAGTGCCAACTCAAATCTACCTCAATTAGCTCTAGGCTAATTATGCCACAAGACTCCCATATCCCTAGTATGATTTTTTTTTTAATTCCTGCTTGATCATTTTTTTTCTCTGCTCTAGGGATGACAAAGTCATTCTTCATATAATAGTCTGCAACTTTCACATTCTGAAAACCAAGCCAGGTGTCCTGAGGAAAAACAAAAATGTATCCCAGCATTAAATCTTTGTCAGTAAAGTAAGTGTGTTTACTTGTACTACATACTAGATATCTAGAATGTCTGTTTTTCTGCTGCTGCTGAAGAATGTCTTACTTATTAACAGTGTAAACAAATGAAGCAGATGTTAGTTTTTGTTTCTATCCTTTTTTTGGACAACAAAGTATGCAAGTATGCTCTCTCCCTTTCTCACTCACTCTCTCTCTCTCTGTTTATATATATATATATATATATATATATATATATATATATATATATATATATATATATATGTGTGTGTGTGTGTGTGTGTGTGTGTGTGTGTGTTTGTGTGTGTGTATCTGTGTGTGTCTATTTATCTATCTTGCTATCTGTCTAGAAACAAAGACAATTACAATGACGTAAACAAGACTCAAAAATCCAAGACAAGGAATCTGACAGTGCAAAGTGCATCTCAGGAGGGTTGGTGTATCATAAAGGGGGTAGAGGCAATACTGGAGTTACTTCAAATTTCCAATACTCTGTCCATAAGGGACACATTAGCCTTCTTTTTTTCCAAAAGCCCTTTATAGTCTTGGCCAGGCTAAGCATCCAAGCTTTCCAAACTATTTTCCTGAAATGAAACAAGTCTTAATTTATTTTCCAGAGTTTATTTTTCCCCCACATTAGCTGCTCCCCAGTTGTCATTCATTATTGACAGCACAGTAGACTAGCTTATGAACTGACAACATTTCTTTCATTAAAAGCTGTCAAAACTCAATTCCCCAAATAAAATGATGCAATAAAACTAAGATTAATAATCAATATCTAAAATCATATGTTGGAATGAACACGGATAGTGACAGGAAATAATACTAGTGATCCCTTCTGTATTTCTGCATCATCAAAATAGAGCACTTTGAAGATTTTTCTTTCCTTTTATTAATTTTCTGTGCAGGCTGATACAGTTATGATTCTTGACAGTGACATATAACTTTTGTTCAGTCTTGTAAAGGACAACTCATGTTGACCCCTGCCACTGCCTAATTGAGACAGCATGTACAGGAAAGTTAAACAGAATTATCATGATGTTTTCATTTTGCTGGACTTCAGGTCCAACAGAGATGTACTGCTTGATATTGTTTTATGTTTAATATGCTGTATCTCACTTATTACACTCTGTATCTCACCTCTTGGTAATGGAAAATCTTCATTATTTCTTCAGTGATAATTCCCTGCTTGCATACAGATAACCTGTTTTCACTGCACAATGTAAGTATTATCGTTTCTGCCTAATGAAGTCACACAGTCCATTTTACCATTTAGATCATATCAGTGTTTTCATGTATGATAGCATTGTATAGCCTATGCATGTTCTTTACTGTCCAATTATGCATGAGAGTCAGCAGCCAGCGATTAGTTACTTTACCTGTCATCTGGGTACTCTCATCCACCCCTGTAGTTCATATCCCAAAAGTGCTCAACTGTGCACATTTAGGTACTGCACCCAAACTGCTGTTATCACTTACATTAGGTCACTACTGACTGCTTTGTAATTTATATTACCCAGGTGACAGAGCTATATTTCAGTCTTTCAAGTACATGTGAAGCACAGACAGAAACAAAGTAGAAGTAGAAGGAAACATGAGACTCAATCATAAAGAAACAGAGACAGGACAAGAGTACAAGATGAAGTGATAACAGAGAAGTCACTTACATGTGAAAGCAAAAAAGTACATTTTATTGCCCCAGTGTTCGACTGTGGGCATTGCCTGTTTATCATTATTCTGTAATAGAAGACTTTTTTTCTTGTTTGCCTACTGGTCATCTACCAGCCGTTTAGGTATATTGTCATTAAGCCACCTCTATTCAGCCACATATAACAATTATTTCAGCAATGGCGAACCACAATTGACTCCTTCATTAAAAATATGTTTCCAACTGTTATCTTATCATATGTTTTGATGTCTCCTTTACAGATGCATGCTAGAATTTCCCCCATTGGTACATATAACTTCCTTCACTCGGTTACTGCTTGACATCCCCCACTCATCCTAGTGCAATTCAATAAAACTGACAAACATGACTGCTTAACATGCCTGAAGTCAACAATGGAATTTATGCTAGAGCCTCCATATATATATGGGTTCCATAAACTAGATTGAATTATCACTAATTCGAAATAGTGTATGGAATGCTCACTGCAGCGAAAGTGCACTTAATCCAAAGTGCACTTACGCAAAGTTCAGTGCAACAAACGGGTGTTGTACTGAACTTCGTGCAGTACTCACGGATCTTAGGGTTAGGGCATGGGTCATAGTAAGGGGATACCCCTACCATGACCCATGCCCTAACCCTAATGTCTGTGACGAATGCAGGGCAGTGAAGGACATAGCAATGTCCTCCACTATGGTGCGATAGTCACGAACTTTAGGGTTAGGGCATGGGTTAGGGTAAGGGGATAGCTTTCCTAATTATCCCCTTACCCTAACCCGTGCCCTAACCCTAAGGTCCATGACTATGGCACCATAGTGGATGACATAGTTTGTTTTTCATGTCCTCCACTGTGCTGTGGTGTTTTCAGTGAAGTGCACTTACACAAAAGTTCACTTTCTTTAAAGTAAACTTTCGCAGAAGTGAGGCTTCCTATTACAAATTCATAGTAGTGAACTTTCGTTCTTGTAATAGGAATCTATATATATATATATATATATATATATATATATATATATATATATATATGTGTGTGTGTGTGTGTTTACAGTTTTTAACTACAAGAAAAAAATAGCCAATCCAGAATTTTCACTGTGTGGTACTGTATATATGGCTTCTGAATGTCCATGACTTTTTACTTTTTCTTAAATAGTGGAGTTTGGCTTTATTGGTCTGAATGTATCCACAAAGACCTAAAAAAGAAAAAGTAAAGTGTCATGGACATTCAGAAGCCATACAGCTGAAACACTTGATGTCCTTAAGGATCATTTGCATATATCCCATGGCCCTCTATGACAGGAGGTTTAAGGTATCACACAGAGAAAATTTTAACTTGGCTAAGTTTTTCTTGTAGTTTTTACTTATAGTTTTGTCTGTGTGACCTTTTTACTTCTTGGTTTTGTTTGTATACTTTCTGGGACTTTTGTGCTGCTCTGTTTGCTTTTTGTTTCACTGAGTATCAGTGTATCTCAAAAAGGCTTTAATACTTTCCATTCAGATATCTAACAGGGTTATTTGCAACACTGTATTTTCATAAAGCAAATAAAGGAAATAAATGAATACTGGTTTAGCTTTTTATGTGTGCCAAAATGAATGTGTATGCCTCTATTTCTGCTATTAACCTAGGTCACTAGTCAACGAGCCAAATGATAAAATCATTGCAAAGTTTCCAGGGCTCTGAATTATGTAACCAAAGAGCTAGCAATGCATTGCATATTGTCTACTACAGCATTTGTAAATGCTACTGAGACTATTTATTGATACAAGCAGTCTTCATCAACTGAAACAGCTGAAATCAGAATTAGAGAAACTGCTTTTCATTGCTACTTAGGTCTAGAAAGTGAGGGATCAGTAATATATATATATTTTAAGAAATTTATATATATCAACTTTGTGTAGTTGTTACAGTAGGAATCACGGGTTCCTATTAGATCGTTGAAGATGCATAATTTCGAAAGTGTCTTCGCCAAACTTAAAATAATGCAAAATGAAAACAGCGAAGGGGCATATGAGCGATTTCTTTCCCTGGGAAGGAAATCGCTTGCCTGCCTCCGGTAGTTTGCTGTTTTGTAAACTGTAGTGTGATCTCGGAGTTGGTATATTTAGTTAAGGGGGGTGTGGGGGGCACAGCCCCCCACATTGGAGGATGTGGGTGGCAAAGCCTCCCACTTTGTTTTGCGTGTAGTGATATTTTTTTTTTTGGACTCATATGTAGTTTTGCTGTTTTTCAGTTTTCGTTTTATGGGTTCAGTGAAGACGCATTTGATCTAATGCATCTTTGATGTTGTGATATAGACCCAAGAATCACAATATTAATATTATGACACATGAAAATCCAAAAAAGAAAACTATTTTCTGTTGAAATGAAGATGGATGGTATAAACAACATTTGAAATAAGCAATGCATCTGTACATCTCAGCTGTCCAGATTTGCACCGAATGTCCAAATTTTTGCGCCATATTTTTGATCTGTTCCTCATAAAATGTGTGTTTTTCTGACAAATGATGACTGAACTCACTAAATAATGACAGACATTTGAGTTTCAGACTTCATAACCTTCAGAAAATTCAATATAATGCAACATTATTTAAGTTTATAAAAATAATATTTAAAAACTGTCCCTATTTTTTGGCCTTGGTCTCCACTATTTTTGGCTTTCTCTGGATTTGTTATGCTAAAAGGTTGAGAGGTATAAATCCACCTGTGCCTCTTAGATTTTCACTGTACTGAGAAATGTGTCACTTAAATTATCAATCAAATTGGGAATATTGATAACCCAAGTCATCTGGTAAAAACAGGAAACGTATAAGGACAGTTACAGCCCAATATGCTTATTACTATAACAGTTTGAAGGTACCAGTTTCTTTCTAAGCCCTACACTTTTGGTTACCCTTGTCTTGGTGACCAAGAGACTATACAAATGAATCTGACCACAACACCCAAGTGAAAACATACTTGTTCAGTCACGCTTTAGGAAGATACGAGTTTTTAAGTATTTTAGTTTGATTTATATTGTCACGAGCATTTTTATTGTCTCACTTCACAATATCTATTTTGTACTTTCACTTTTTATTCTTCAATTTGACCTTTGTTTTGTAAACTATATTATAAATCATGACTGATAGAAGGATTGATCAATTGATTGATTGATTGATTGACTGAGGTGACTGGCAAGCTTTTGCACAAACAAAATCATAATTCACTGAAATTTCTACATTTATTTATACATAAATTATCTTTGTGTCTTTTGTGGCACCTGGAACCCCAAGGAATGTTGCCATCTTTGTCCATTTTTAGTAGTGCTGCAAACTGGTCTTTCCATCACTGCTGGGATCATCTCCTGCATTTTTATAGCTAATGGTGCCAGAGGTGAGTCATACTTGTTTAGAGTGCAGAACTGTTGTCCTGGGTTTTCTTTGTGGTGATGCTGCAGTACTGATTCCATAGGCTGAGTGCTGTGGTTTCATACCTTCTTTTACAAAGAAGGAACAACTAGCTGCAGACACTTAAGTGGCACTACTATATGTCTTATGACTACGTATGAAATTACATTGCGGACATTTCTTCAAAGAGGTAGGAGTTGTTTGTAAGGGATTTTTGTCTTTTATGTCCAAAGTGAAATGAGCATGTAGTTATTATATTATATAATATTATATGATATTATATTATATTATATTGTTTGCATTATATTATATATTTATTTATTGGCATTTATTTGCCAATATGGTCCATTGGGCCATTAAGTGCCAATTTTCAGTGGAGGTCCAGTGAGAAAAGCTCCGTAAAACATAGAACATTTAACACTATTAACAATATGAACACTTACGCAATATAATAATATTAATAATAATGGTGCACATAGTAGTGTTTTTTGTATATCAAGACTCTGATGATGCCTATGTGTTTGGCGAAAGCATCCTTTAATGCTTAGTCTTTTCGTTTTTATTCATTTTGCTCACTCAATAAAACCTGCTGTTTGAACTGCTGTGAGTCATCTTCGTTGGTCGGCCACTGGACTTTGTGGTGTTAAAAGTTTTTTCATTGACTCTGCCCTGGTGGGTGTTTGTGCTGTTCATTTTTTTTTTCGCTAACAAACCACTAGTACAGGGGCCTTTACCGGCGATTGGCGGATGAACATGCAGGTTATTTTAAAGGAGCTGGCTGTGGTTGTCAACAAATTGATACAAGCTTACGAGATGGAATCTGGTAACGGAGTTGCCAATAGCGGCAGAGATTCTAGGGGAGAGAGTTTAATTGAACCGGTCAGTCCAACTGACTCGGAGGTTCAATGTTTTACTCTGCATTCCCCTGTTGGGACCATTCCATGTGCTCAACCGACTAGGGGAAGGACTTATGCCAGAGCGACTGGTTCCCAAGGGGGGAACCTACTACGAGGAGGTGATGCCGAGAACCCGAAGGCGAAGGAGCTGAACAACGAATTTAACATTTCTTCCTGGTTCAATGAACCATTTATCCCGGATATTGCTGCTAGAAGCCGAATGGCGGATGTGAGACCGTGTTTGAGGGAGCAGATTTTGAACTATGAGAAACTGTGTAAGAAATATCGGGCCATTCAGTTGGATTCAAAGTTTTTATGTGATTCTAGGGGTTTGAAGCAGGTTCCAAAGGGGCTACGAATCTGGAAACGACCGATGGGTGTGGAAGAAGGATCGGAGGCCTTTAAAGAACTTGTGAGCTTGTTTGATCGAACAGGCTTGGAAATGTTGGACATTATTTTAAAGAACAATGAGCACAAGCTAAGTGAAATTAAAAGTGAAATTAAACTGTTATATGTGAGTATCACTACAGATTTAATGTTTGAACAGTACAAAAGTAACTTTGATAAGACTATTAAAAATATTGAAATGTATGTTATTAAAAGTTCTGAGACTAAGGAAAGGAAACTAAAGAGGGATAGTGTCGATTACAAATTTAAATGTGCATATCCACCTGGGATCAAACACCGGGGGTTTGAATTTAACATTAGTGAGGAAAGTGAACCTATGGGGGATGAAGCAAACAATGCCATTTGTGTTTTTAATGATGTTAATGATGTTGATGAAGGGTCTGGCAGGTTTAATGATTTTTTAGAAATGGAAGAACAGCCCCGACGGTCAGAGAGGCTGCGCAACAGGGAGATGTACCAGAGGGAACACCAAGAAAGTTACAGTGGGAGAAGCAACAGGAGAGGGAGGTATTAGTGCAGGTGGACCCCCTGGGGAGTGATTTTATATTTGAAGAAGAAACAATTGAAGTGGGTAGTTCTGCTGAGATTATTTTATGGGAGTTGGTCAATAATGAGCAAAGTAGTGTGAATTGTTGTACAAATGTTGTTAAAAACAAAAGTTGCCTGAAGAACAATAATGTTGATTTATGTGTTTGTGACACGGACGTGACAGATTGTTTTGTGAATGAACACATGTGGAGTGGTTTACTCAGTAACACAGATGAAGTGTGTGAAAAGAGTATTTATGAAATAGACACCGTGTTTGAAAATGGTGACAACAAAGGATATGTTATCAAAGAAGGTAGTAATTTTAAAGTCCTTCGTAAAAATGATTATTGCATTTATAACTATACTAGTTTAAATGTTAATGATGATTATTTTGATTTATTTTCGAAAGGAGTAAAATTTGTTCCAAAGTTTAGACCTGACACTGTAAAAACATTGGTGGAAATAAAAATGTTCGCCAGGCAGATGCATCTGAAAATGTATTTTGCAGGGAAGGGGAAAAGTGATACAAGTCAGGCTGGCTGTGTTAGCCAAGATAATAGTAAATTAAAAAGGAAAAGTGCTTTTATGCCTCCACTTCATAAAGATGTGTTATGTTTTGAGAAGATAGTTGAGGCTCATACGAGAGAAATGTTAAAAAATGGCAACGTGATAGATGACAATTTAACAAAGAAAGAAAGAGAATTATTGGACACGTTGAAAAAATCTGGGTTATACAGATTTATGAAGCCTGACAAGGGAGGGGGCACAGTGATAACGACTAACACAGACTATATTTCTGACATTACTTCATTGTTAAACAGAGATGAAACATACAAAATTGTGTCACGAAATGAGATTAATAGGGCCTACATGAAGATTGATGTGTTTTTACGTGATGCCCTTTGTCAGGGCTCAGTTAATGAGAGTGAATTTAACTTTTTGATGGTTAAATTTCCAAAAACACCGAAGTTGTTTGGCATCCCCAAGACCCACAAGGGTGTTGATCATCTGGAATATAGGCCTATTGTCAGTGCAAGGGGATCCAAAACGGAACCCATTGCTGCCTTTATAGACATTTCATTAAAAACTATATTTGACGGTGTCGACCATATTATAAAAGATTCATGGCACTGTTTGAAAAGGTTTAAAGAGTTAGGTAGTGTTGAAGAAGATTTTGGTTTTTTGACCATTGATGTGGTCAACTTGTTCTCGGTTATTCCGCAAGAACAGGGCCTTGAGTTATTTTCTGAAGCCATAGTAAAAAGTGGGTTGTTCAGTGGTCAGAAAACCAACTTCCTAATAGACATGATGGAAGTAGTGTTGAGGAACAACTTCCTGAATTTTGAAGGTGACCTATTTCAGCAAGTGTCAGGGGTAGCAATGGGGGCCAAGTGTGCCCCCTTATTTGCCAACGCGGTCTTATTGACGTGGGAGAGGGAACACATTTTTGCGTCCAAAAACCATTTGGGAAGAATATTGATGTACAATAGGTTTTTGGACGATATTTTGATTTTATGGAAAGGTGATCAAAACTCAGCAAAAGAATTTGTGGATTACTTGGGAAAAACTACTAACTTTTTGAACTTCACTTTTACATGGAAGGAAGAGAGCATTTCTTATTTGGATTTATTGATTTGTAAGGGAGATGGGGGTTTTACGAGCAACATCTTCAGAAAAGAGAATTATTCCAACTCCCTATTGCATTTCAATAGCCACCACCCATTTCACCAGCGGAAGGGATTAATTAAAGCCCAAATGGTTAGGACATCTAGGTTAGTCAGTCAAGATGACGAATATAGAGAAGAAATGTTTAAACTAATTGGGATGTTTATTGATAGGGGGTACCCTTTAAAATTATTATTAAGTGTTAAAAGAGATATTAACAGGAAGAGAAATGATAGATATGCCCCAATTCTTAAAGGTGGATTGAACACTAGGGAAGTGTTAGAGAATAGTAAAGAAGAACAAAACAACAATTTACGGTTGGTGGTGAAATTTAGTGAGATGACACCAGCTATTATAAAAATAGTGAAGGAAGTTTGGAACTTTTCCTTAAGTGAAGAGGTCAAAAAGATACTGGGGAATAGTCCAAACGTAGTTTTCAGTAGAGGTGAGAATATGAAGGATATTTTAGAAAAGAGTAGATTAAGAAATTATAGGTCAAATATGAAGAAATGTGGTTTTTGTAGAATGTGTAGGTTCATTTATGAAGGTTCATACGTGTGTGTAGAAGGATATAAATACTCTATCAAATGTCCGGGACAGTGCAATTGTTGCACTAAAAATATTGTGTACCTACTCTGTTGTTCTTCCTGTAATTCCTACTATGTGGGTAAAACCATTAGGAGGCTTCGGGACCGGATTTCGGAACATCTTAGGTCCATTAAGAAGAAGGATTTGCACAATGCACTTTACACACACACTACAAAATGCAAGTGTTTCAAAAAGTTTTTGTTTTTTATTATTGGCCGTGTGATTGACTCAGGGGATGGGGGTGATGTTGACAATAAGGTTGGTGCCCTTGAAACTGAGTGGCAGATTAGGTTAGACGCCTGTAGACCGCCAGGGCTCAACGACTACATCTCCATCAAACCAATTTTAAGGCTAAGATCTCAGCAGTTATAGGTATTGGTTATAAATCAATTGAAAAATTTAATTTATTGAAATTACTACCTACAATATATTGTGTTTGCATATATACATATATATTTTCATTATTTTTTACATATTTTCATAAATATATATATATTTTTTCTGTAATAAATTTCTTTGATTAATTAAACATCAAGAATACTATTGGTGATAGGATGTGGTTTTATGTATTTATGAATTGTTCAAGTTTTAGAGTAAAATGGATGTATTGTAGTGGTGTTTATACATTGTAATGAAATTTGATGTATGGATGGGTTTTTAAACCAAGAAACATTTGTTATATATTTGTTTTTTATTCAGGGTGGGAGGGGTTTGCTTCAACCTATAGTAATGTGTAGGGGGGTATTTATAATGGTGCACATAGTAGTGTTTTTTGTATATCAAGACTCTGATGATGCCTATGTGTTTGGCGAAAGCATCCTTTAATGCTTAGTCTTTTCGTTTTTATTCATTTTGCTCACTCAATAAAACCTGCTGTTTGAACTGCTGTGAGTCATCTTCGTTGGTCGGCCACTGGACTTTGTGGTGTTAAAAGTTTTTTTATACATAAATTATCTTTGTGTCTTTTGTGGCACCTGGAACCCCAAGGAATGTTGCCATCTTTGTCCATTTTTAGTAGTGCTGCAAACTGGTCTTTCCATCACTGCTGGGATCATCTCCTGCATTTTTATAGCTAATGGTGCCAGAGGTGAGTCATACTTGTTTAGAGTGCAGAACTGTTGTCCTGGGTTTTCTTTGTGGTGATGCTGCAGTACTGATTCCATAGGCTGAGTGCTGTGGTTTCATACCTTCTTTTACAAAGAAGGAACAACTAGCTGCAGACACTTAAGTGGCACTACTATATGTCTTATGACTACGTATGAAATTACATTGCGGACATTTCTTCAAAGAGGTAGGAGTTGTTTGTAAGGGATTTTTGTCTTTTATGTCCAAAGTGAAATGAGCATGTAGTTATTATATTATATAATATTATATGATATTATATTATATTATATTGTTTGCATTATATTATATATTTATTTATTGGCATTTATTTGCCAATATGGTCCATTGGGCCATTAAGTGCCAATTTTCAGTGGAGGTCCAGTGAGAAAAGCTCCGTAAAACATAGAACATTTAACACTATTAACAATATGAACACTTACGCAAAAATATAACATTATACAGACAATATAGGATTTAAATGAAAAATAAAAGCAAAGGCAAACATTAGCAATGCATCCTTAAGATTATAAAAGTAAAAAGAGTATAATATGCAAGAAGTTATATTGTAATTGTTGTTAAGTTATCTAAACTGACCTAACTGATAGAGAAATCTGAGATATGAGTATATATGAGAGGAAGATGTCAGGTTATGAAGGGTGAAGGTTTAGTACAGGTGCAGGAGGAGGAAAAGAAGCATGTTCCCTACATAGTGGAAGTGTGAGTAGGATTGACCTTCCTAAAATAATTTCAAATTGCAATCAAGTGGACCTTGACAGTTGAACACATGGTTTTATTTGAAAGGCAAGTCACAATTTTGTTTTTTTCTGTGAGAGTCTGGCATGTACCTCAGCAGGCAGCAGTGCTAAACGTTTGTTTTCTGATGATCAGAAAACGGCACTGTAGCTGTCAAAAAAAAACATGATACAAACAAAATTCACCAGCTAGCTTTGCATGTTGTATATTTAGTGGGCACATAAAATAGCTATGGTCTTTTATCAGACAAATGGCATGTATTCAGAAATGCTTTCAGTGCCACCACTACACTTCTAATGGCTGCCATCTCCATACATAATAACATCAACAAGGGTACCATCAGTGCAGGTATTTTATAGATATCATGAGGGCATTTGAAAATATTAATCACTGTATTATTATCCAGAAGCCCGATAAATGTAACTCATGCTTCAATATCATCAGATGGTTCCAAAGCTACCTAGAAAACAGAACTTTCCAAGTGTATTCAAGCAACCAACTATCCACAGTTGGTACACTTAACACAGGGGTTCCTCAGGGGTCTGTCCTAGGTCCCTCACTTTTCTCCCTATGCATTATTGCCATTTCTAGCAAACTTCCATTAACAAATATCTTTATGTATGCCAATGACACCCTACTTCATTGTGTATGCTTATGACACTATGTCTATCTAATAAATACTCCTTCATCTTCCAATCCAAGCCCCAAGCCTCCTTCTCTAATTTATGTCAGTGGTACTCTATTAACAAATTGTTTATCCATCCATCCATCAAAACCCCCCTTTTCCCATTTTTCCACATGGGGTCAGGGTGTGACATCAAAAGTGACAATCATCTAGAGCCAAGGTTTACACTGCTGGGTGGCTAGCCCAGCCTCAGATAAACCATTATAAACTGCAATAATATTCTTAATCCAACACGTACTGATGCAATTATTAGCAATTACAGTATCAGATAACCAAAATAGCATCATACCCATTGTAACTGAATACAATGACCTAGGTTTAACCCATGACTGTTCTCTTGACTACTCCTCAAATACAGATACCATTGTGAAAAAAGTCATACCTCAGTTCAAACTCTGCTACAGAATTTCCCACCCTGTTTCTATTCTGTCTACAATCACCCTAGCTAAAAATGTTCTTCTACTTAAGCTAGAATATGACCTAACTCTCCTGAGCTGATCCTACCTCTCCTGAGCTGGTCCAACCTCTCCTTAGCTGTTCCTACATCTCCTGAGCTAATCCCAACTCTCCTGTGCTGATCCTATCAGTCTTGAGTTGAACCTACCTATCCTGATTCTATATCTCCTGAGCTGATCCTAACGCTCATGAGCTGACCCTATCTCTACTGAGCTAGTCTTACTTCTCCTGAGCTAGTCCTACCTGTCCTGAGCTGATAATTTTGCTAAAAAACTCAAATTCTACAGCTACTGAAAACAACATTTGCATATTCACCCTTTTTTCTGACTCTCGCTCTAATTGTTTTTTGCATTTAATGAAACTAAAATGGTTTCCAGTGAGCAAAATCTCCACTTATTTGTTAGGCTCTCTATTTCACAATTTACATAAAAGTTAATGCCTTCCCCAAAACAAAGGCCTACTCCCAATCAGACACCCAACTTACTATCTTAAAAACTCACAACCCAAACGTGTCTTTGAGCAGACCATCGGTGAGAACAGCAGTAGGTGAAAGACCCTTTTCTAGACTAGGAATTGCTGTATGGAATAATCTCTCTCTCTCTCTCATGATTTAAGAGATAAAACCAAACTGTATGACTTCCAAATAGATCTCTCAAAATAATTCCATAATGAATCTACATGTCAGGCCTATATTAGTTTGCCGAAATGTGATTTCAGTGAACACTGAATCGACCCCTATCCAATTCGCTGAATTTACCAAGGACAAGTAAATACTTGCTCTGCAGAACAACAAACCAACATCTAAGTAAAGTGAACCTACTCAAGTGGGGGGGCTTTGCTCTCCCACACCCCCCAATTATATATACCAACTCTGAGATCGCACTACAGTGGAGTAGTTTTGTAGTTGGCTAACTACTTCTTTGCCCTTGGTAAATTCAACGATTCGCAGAAGCATTTTTCATTGAACTGAGGTCAATAATTAGGTGTTCATGGAATTCACATTTCAGCAAACTAATATAGACCATGCATGTCAATGCTTTACAGACATTAGCTAACATCTCTCTTACCTTACTACTAATACTACTACCCTTTCTTCTTCAAATGAAATGTTGTAAGTACCTGTGTGTAACGTAATCAGTTTATCACTTATTTGTATATATACCATGTATATTTAGCTGTTCTGTTTGCAAGTTTAAGACTGTCACATTTGTAGATACTACAACTCATATATTGCAAACTTGTCTTTTTTTACCCATTTCAGCTTGGGTTGTGGCTGAAAAGGGTCCTCAGTCCAGTCCGCCTACCTATTTATAAAATAGATAAAATTTAGTCAAACTTTGACATCTGAGAGAAGGACGGGTATTTCATTAAAGACTCCACCTTTCGTTGTCAGATTCCCTATTTTTATTTTCTGCTTATGCACTTCCTTTATGATTGTTATATTTACTTCCCTGTAACACAATTACCCTTAAAAGACTCACAATGATGTTAACCAACTCTCACATCCTGAAAACAACATTTGAAAGAAGAATAAAATAGTCTTCTTGGTGTGTGGTAAGAGAAGTTTGGAGCACTATGACTGCTTCCAGAGCACATTAGTAAACTCTAGGCCCCTTTCCATCAAAAATCTGCATGTGTTATACAAGGACTTTTGCCACAGAAATAGGAATTACATAGTTGCCATAATGCTCGGACTCACTTTAATCTCCTGTAGAAATAAACAGCAGAAAGAGATTTGTAGTTCTTTCTTCACAGGTTCAGAGACACGTCCAGCATTGGGCTGCACTGTCTTTGCTGGTTGATGATTAGAGAAAAATCATATTACGAACCTTACATTCTCTATTGGTTAAATACTCTCATTACAAATAGTCCCTTTTAGATTTAGAACACTCTCTCCTGTATATGACTAGCAAGTTAAAGCACTGTAAAATAATTTATTAAATAATTATATGTTTGATGGACCATGGGTAGCTACTATCCACTGTGTACTTTGAAATGATCTGAAAACAGGCATGATGGAACAACTGCCTTACCTGGACCGGTGTGTTGGAAGTATTGATTTAGCAAGGGAAAGGGACCAACAATGCATCTAGCAATTCTTTTTAAAACTGATTTACAGGGTTTAACTTAATATAAAAAAAAAAATTATGAAAGTTGTATCATATAGTTCTAATTACACAGAGGAAAGTTACTTACTTCACATGAGTAATTGTTTTGTTTCTCAAATGTCAATAAAATGATTTACATAGTGCTAGCAGAGGAGGGGTGAGACAAAAGAAATATCAAAAACAACCTAGTTCAAGTTTATATGGAGGTACTGTCTCGATTACACTCAGCATTATCATTCAATAATAAAAGCCAGGGAGGGGATCAGTTATGGATAATCAGCCCATACAAAACAGAAGAAATGGATTACGTTTGTTACGAATATATATGATGTCTCTCCAAATACCGATACCATCATTCAGCTTACAAATGCTCCCAGTAATTTCATATAACCTTGAATTTTTTTCCTTTACCTTAACAATCTGTACATTACCTAACAACCAAAGATGATTTTTTCTCAAACCATCAATTTAATCTTCCATGTTTGTGTTTGATCAAGGATGAAAATGAAACACTGTTACTTTCAGTGCATTCCACCATCATCAGAAAATGATTGTAAGGACACTGCTGTCTTGAAAGAGTTCAAGATGACTCATCCTTTGCAATAAAACATTTCTAATACATATAGAACAATTTCTGACAGCCTACAGCCTAACTGTGCATGCTTCCTTCAGACAACTAATATGTTTGTTTACAATTATAAAGCTTGGCAGAATTAGCAAGTGTTGAACAAAGATTCTGTTCTTACCCAAGTTGGACAGAGCTCAAACAATTTATATATATGGGCTGAAACGTGTCTCTGCCATGTTGTTTCAGTTCTTTCTCCCTATCCATTCTTTGAACAGCTGTACCATTATTATGTGTGTACTGCACATCAAAGACATTCTTGTAACCCAACACAAACACAAGAAATGCAGGTGTTCACATACAGAGCAAGTATGTACCTTTATCTACAGTTGTTGTATTTAGCATCTATTTGAAGCCTTAAACCTATTACAATTCATATTATTTCCTTAGCAGAACTTCAGCTGAGGAATTAAATTTTTTTCCTTACCTTACAAATCTGTACATTACCTAACAACTGATGCCTTTTCCTCAAAGCATTGATTCAATCTTCGATGTTTATGTTTGATCAAGGATGAAAAAGTAACACTTTTACTTTCAGCGCATTCCACAATAATCAGAAAATTATTTTCTGCACACTGCTGCCTTCCTAAGAGTTCAAGATGACTCATCCTTTGCAATAAAACATTTTTAATACATATAAAGCAATTTCTGATAATTTATGTTAACTGTTGTTGTGTGATTATGGCACAAGAGTGAATGAAGCTTAAACACTGTGCTACATGTCCTGTTTTTCTTGATCATGAAATAACTTTGACTGTATAATATAGTCCTAGATATATAAAATAAACAAGCCAAATCTCTTCTTGTGGAAGTACAATGACTGAAATAGCATTGTGTTCATAGGTTCATAGGTTCATAGGTGTGTACTAGGCTAATGGCCCTGGAGCCTTTACAAGCCTAGCCCATAGAAGTGCCCTGGCATTGTGCTGCCTGATGTTAGTTCCCAGTTGCTCAAGAGTAGCATGAAGCTCATCAGTCTGGACAACCCGATTAGCAAGGGCTTTTGCTACATTACATATGATGAATGAAGTCCCTGTCATATTTCATGACAGAAAAATGAAGAACAACAACAAAAACAGTACCCCAAAAAGCAGGAGCTGCTTAGTTTGAAATCATGCATAAATTCTAACTAAATGGATTCTGTGTAAAAAAATGAGACAGCATCCTCTTATGACATCCCAAAGCCACAGTAAATTAAAAGAAGTCCATTTTTACTTCTAGACTACACCTGAGCTCACCTCAGTAATAAGTGGTATTCCGTTCTGTTTCAGTTTCAGAATAACTGGAGCTAACACAGCCTCATATTTTCACTTTCACTCTATCCTTTCCTGCTTAAATGATTTCACTAGTCCTTCCACCCATTTAAGCTCAGATGCCACCTGCTTTGCCAGGGCTTCGTAGCAGTTCTCCATTTTCCCAAAATGACGCTTCAATGAATAGGCAGACAACTGGGCAGCCTTGATGTCGTCCTGTGTCTGCTTCTTCATAAACTGCATCTTCATTAAGTCATCATGGAGTTGTCGCAGGTCCTGGCGAATACTCTCATTCTGTTCATCGTACCAGTTTTCCTTTTCTTCATAGATAGATACCAACGTGTTTTACTCTTTTCCAGCTCCTTCAAGCTTTCCTCGGCATGGTTGATCTCCTCCATTACTTTGGTGTACCTCTCAAAGTTGATATAAGTGCTATTAGGTGGAATGCTGGAGTGTGATTCAATGGTGTACTCCTTCAGTCATGTTTTCAGCCGTCGTCTATCAGATCTCTTGTCATTGTCCTCTTGTTGAATGTTTCTCCTCTTGATCACCTTAATCCATGGATGTTGCAGGCTGTCCTCAATAGTCATTCTTTTTTTGGGATCCTTAACCAACAATCTTCAAATTATGTCCTTAGCAAGTTCACTGGTGTTGCTGAAATATTCATCATCAAAATCATAGTTAACTGCTGAGATGTTGGCTACAGTCTCCTGTTTAGTTTCACCCAGGAAAGATAAAGCTCCCCTCAAGAGAATGTATGTGATAACATCAATGCTCAACATGTCTCCCTCCAGACCAATGGCTCATAATTGACTATTTCTGGAGCCACAAGCTCTGGTGTGCCAAAAATATTTTTGAACTCTTTCCCTTCATCTATTTTGTGTGCACATTTATACACATAGGGCAGGATTCATGATGGCTTGCATGGAGTCTAAGAGTAGTGTAAGACTCCATGCAGCCATCGCTATCCAGGAACAGTCTGTATTTGCGTGTAAGAGAGCACCAAAAATGGCTCTTACATGGACAGGGTGTGGATATGCTAATTACCTCACTCGTAGCCGAAAGGCATGCAAATGAGGTAATTTCGCGATCCAGGAAGCAGAAACATGCCCATGTAAGAGCCGTGTTATCTGCAGAAATGTACTCAGTTGACAACTGAATACCGTTCTGCAAATAACACAATGGAGCCTTGTCAGCTCCAAATAAAGGTTACATATGTTCCAGGCAGCATGCCAATGGCCAAATATGTGGCCACTGGCTACGTACCCCGATGTAAAAATGAAATAAATTTTTTTTTCGGCGCGTGCAAACGGGCTGAACTATAAAAAACAGAAAAATAAAAATTTAAAACCCACAAACTTATTCAAAGCATGAATTTACAATGTAAGGGAATAGCAGGCCGAAAACAACATGGCCACCGAGTAGGGGTTGCTAAGGGGGGAAGCTGAGTGTAAGACATGTAACTAAGCATTAGTAGGCCATCCTATGTAAATAAGTGGTAGGATAGTGAATCGCACTGTCACATAGCAAATGAGCACATTCCCTGGAGTGTAGGAGTAGGATAAGGGGGAGTAACAGAGTAGGAGATAGGTGACATCACAGGGGGGTATGTATGAAAGAAATTAAGCTCATTGGAGCACAGTGGCATGAGAAAGATGTCAGTCACACATCATGGAAAAAGGAGTGTCAACAAGTAGGCATGGGAAAGCCAAGAAATGGAAGGTGTACACTATGGATAACACCAAGTTTCTTGCTGGGCGTGCATGCGCACGTGTGCGCACTGGGAGACGCGAGTAAGATAGAGTGCGTGCGTGTAAATGTGAGTGCGTGCATTTAAGCTGGAGTAAGCATGTAGGAGCCTGTATAAAGACCCGTAAGCTTGTTTGAGCTGATGTGCATGCGTTTTAACCCAGATAAGCAGATTGTAGTCTGTCTAAGCATATGTGCATGCGTGTTAGCCGCTGTGAGCTTGTTTGCACTTGTATGCTCGTCGCTCCCCCTCTGAGGAAACAGAAAGGAAAAAGGAAGCAGAAGAAATAGTAGGAAGCGAGCAGGGAATACTGGCAGAGCTAGCAGGTGAAAACAATCAGAAGCAGGCAATTACACAGGCAGAACAGTAGCCCAGTCCAGCACTTAAAACTCTGCAAACAACAGTGCAGTATGTTTCTCTCAAGAGACACTGCAACAGAGGAGTAAGCTATTAGAAGTGAAAACTGAAAAAGCTTCACTCAGACCAAAAATGCTAGGGGCTGCCATAGCTGTTATAAGGAGACATATGCAACATGCTGAGGGTGGTGACTATGCAAATGCTGCTGGACAACCCATGGTGAGGAGATGGAGAAGAGTGTACAGGCCCAGGGTCACCTACCAGGGGTTGCATGAGCTGGAGATAGTGGAGCACTATAGAGTGGACAGAGACCTCCTACAGAAAATTGTTGAGCTGTGCAGACCACGCCTCACACACAGAACCAACAGAGGGGAACCCATCCCAGTGGAAACCAAGGTATGTGTTGGCCTAAGAACACTAACAACTGGTACCTTCCAGAGACCAACTGGTGATATGATGGGGATATCACAGGCATCAGCATCCAGGGTACTGCACCAGTTCCTGGATGCCATGTCAGCACATGTCGGTGATCATGTATATTTCCCCAATTCCCGTGAGGTATTGGCCAGCAATATGCGTCTCTTCCAGCAAATAGTGGAATACCCTAAGGTAGTGGATGCAATAGACTGCACGCATATATGCATCAAAGCACCAGCTGGTGAGCGGGGTAGGGCCTACATTAACCACAAGGGCTTCCCCTCCATCAACTGCCAGGTTGTGTGTGATGCCCAGGGCATAATAATGAATGTGTGTGCTGGCTGTCCTGGAAGCTACCATGATGCCCATATCTGGCATTTGATGCAGCTGTACCAGATATTTGCCAATGGGGACATCCCACATGGTCACTTAGTGTGGGATGCTGGCTATGGACTGGAGCCGTGGCTGATGACACCCATCAGAAAGAGCTCTCTGATTATGTAGCCCAGGCTGGTATGACCCTGACCATGAGCAGCATCTTACCCTCACCAAGAATGATGCCACAGTACAAACACAGAATGATCAGCTTTAACAATTGGCTCAATTACTGGTGTCATTCTAAGGTGATCCAATGTCTGTCTGCTCGGGATGACATGCTTGACAAGCCACGCTGCTTCACAAGGGATGGCTTGCACCTGTCACATGTGGGCTTCCGGATATTGGCCAAGGCTCTTGCCACCTCCATAGTGCCTTTTTTAGGCAAGGCTCAAAAGACAAACCCACCTCCCTAGAAAACACAAGTAGAAAAAAACTAAGGGTAATGCTGCTCAACGCCAGAAGTCTAAACCTCAAGATGCATGCTCTCGAGGCCCACCTCAGTATGGAGAACATCAATGTCTGTGCAGTGATGGAAACCTGGTTCAAGGCTCCTAAGAGCACCCCAGCACTACCAGGTTATACCTCATATCATGCTTTTCGGACCCAAAAATTGGACCGAACCACAAAAGGAGGGGGAGTAGCCATATTCATGAAAGATACCCACACCTCCAGGTTACTGGCAATGCACGAAGCATCGGAGACCATCCATGTGCAACTAACCGTAGGCAAAACTGCCGTACAGTTTGTATCATGCTACAGACCACCCTCTCAAACTCAGGAACCCCACTCAGCCTTCCTGAAGACACTGGAGAGTATGAATGCCTCTCCAAATACCATCATATTGGGAGACGTCAACTACCCAAACATAGACTGGGAGCATTACTCAAGCCCCAACACCATAGCCCAAAGGTTCCTAGAATTCATAAACTCAAATACAATGGAACAACTAGTCACCACTCCCACAAGAGGAGATAATATACTAGACCTGATCATCACAAACATGGGGACACAATGCTCCACACCGGAAGTATACCCATCATTGCTGAGATCAAACCATAAATTAATCTCACTGAAAATCCTCATCCCACCCCCACCCCCTGCACAAAAGACCACAGTGAAGAATTTCTCAAAAGCCGACTTCACACTTCTTAAGACTGAAGTGCTATCCTTCAAGGCCCCTGGGACACTGGAAACCACAGACCACACCGCTGAATCCTTTATAAACACTTTCTACGGGCACCTTCAAGAATGCATGGATCATGCAATCCCAAATAAAACCAAGACCCATTCCCCCAAAGGCAGGCATCCTGTCTGGTGACCCCAGCCATTAACAAACTTTACAACAGGGGGAGGAAGCTACTACATGACAAAGCAAAATCCCTAAAAGGGAAGGCATCTCTGATCAGTACTAGCAAAAAACCACGATCACTCATAAAATAATCCAAGGCCAACTTTGACAGAAAAATTGCAAAGGACACAAAAGACAATCACAAGGCCTTCTTTACTTATGTTAGAAACCTGGGTGGAAACTCCCAGATATGCTCAGAGTTAGTCCAAAATGACACAAAATACACTGAACCCACAGACATTGCCAACATTCTGGCAGACAGGTTCAGTGCAAATTTCTCCCCCCTCCCCCCCAAAAGGAGAAATATCTATCCCAGCAGAGTGTAGCCTCCCTAACATCTCAGATGCCCAGGTGAGAGCCACCCTCTCCAAAGCTAAAAACACAGCATTAATGGGACCAGACGGTGTCCCGGGTTGCGTGCTGCATGAACTCCAAGAGGAACTAAACCTGCACATAAGGCTGCTGTTTAATCTCAGCCTTACTACAGGATACATACCCAAAGAATGGCGTACAGCAACAGTGGTCCCACTTCACAAAGGAGGTGCTTCTACAGACCCTGGAAATTAATGCCCCATAGGCTTGACGAGCCTGGTCTGCAAAGCTATGGAGAGGATCATTATGGAACTCATAAACGAAGACATTGGGGACCTACAGACACTGGATCCTACCCAATTTGGCTTTGTCAAGGGCAGATCCTGCCTTTTGAACCTGGTCAACTTTTTTGAAACAGTCACTATGGCCATTGATGAGGGTAAGGCAGTTCACACTGCCTACCTTGACCTTCAAAAAGCTTTCGACACAATACCCCACTCGGGCATCATAGACAAGCTCACCAGCTCAAATGTAAACCCATATGTCATAAGATGGGTTGCAAACTGGCTCAAGGACAGAACCCACAAGGTCAGAATTGCTGGAGCCATGTCAGACTCTAAGCCAGTCAGAAGCGGTGCCCCACAGGGCTCTGTCCTGGGACCCGTCTTGTTTGGCATTTATTTTTCCGAGGTGCAAGCAAACATAGGAGGATTGTTGCAGAAAAAGTTTGTAGATGACTGCAAACTGGGTGCCATAATTGATACTCCAGCGGACACAAGCATCCTTCAGAAAGGCCTCATAGAAATGGATAACTGGTGCCAGAGCCATGGCCTTAAACTGAACGACAAAAAATGTATAGTCATAACCTTTGGGAAAAACAAGGTACCCACAAACTACCACATAGGTGGTAATCCATTAAGTATGGAAGAAGTAATCAGGGACCTAGGGACACAAGTTGACAGTAACCTCTCCTTTGGCACTCACTTTGCCAAGGTGGCGAGGAAGACCTTCTATATTGGCCACCTTATCTTGGAAGCATTCACATCTAGGTCAAGAGAGGTCATTGTGCCCCTATACTCTTCTCTTATCAGGCCCATAATTGAGTACAATGCCCCATTTGGGATGTACCTTACCCAACACCTGCAGCAGTTAGAAAGACCCCAAAAGTACCTCACCAAGAGGATAAAGGGTCTCAAACATTTGTCATATGCTGCCCGGCTGAAGAAACTCCAGCTCTATTCAGTCACATACCGCCTACTCAGAGGCGATCTATGCCTGACGTACAAGGCCATGTCCAATCCGGAATTAATGGACATGCTCCACCTCAGAAAATCCAAATCCATCAGAGCCACGAGAGCGAGAGATTTGAACCTCAACACAGAAATAAATAGGATGTGCTGGAGGGACAGATTCATAACCCAGAGGCTCCCTACACTCTAGAACAGAATCCCATTCCATGTAGGCAGAGGCCCTCACTGACTCTCTTCAAGAGAAATCTTGACGAGTGGATGGGAGATTGTAGGTTTACACCGGGGGTCATCTCTGTGTCACTACTAGACTGAAGCACAGTAAACTAAACCCTAAATGGGCATAATATTCACATTCCAAGGGGTGGCAAAAGCCACACACACTCTGGCTAGGCTTATAAATGCCCTAGGGCAGATAGCCTAGTATGAACCTATGAAGATACAAATTGTAAAGGACACTAAGGATAATCTCAAGGCTTTCTTAACTGATGGTAGGAACCTTGGTGGAAATTCACAGATATGCTCAGAATTACTCCAAAATTACAAACAATACACCAAACCCACACACATTGCCAACATCCAACCTGACAGGTTCAGTGAAAAATCCCCCCCCCCACCAAAATGCCAAATATCTATCCCAGCAGAGTGCTGGGCCCCTGACATTGCAGATGCTGAGGTAACAGCCAGCGTCTCCAAAGCGAAACACACAGCATCAATGGTACCAGATGGTGTCCTGGGCTGTGTCCAACATGAACTCCAAGAAGAATGGAACACCAAATAAAACTACTGCTCAATCTCAGCCTTACCACAGGATATGTACCCAAACAGCAGTGTACAGTAACAGTGGTCCCTCTCCACAAAGGTGGTGCCTGAATGGATACTGAAAACTATCACCCCAGAATCCTGACTAGCTTGGTCTGCAAAGCTATGGAAAGGATCATCATGGACCTCAGAAATAAAGATATTGGGGACCTACAGACACTGGACCCTACCCAGTGTGGCTTTCTTAAGGGAAGATCCTGCCCCTTAAACATGTTTGACTCATTTGAAACAGTCACCAAGGCCATTGATGAGGGGAATGTGGTCCACACAGCCTATCTGGACCTTGCAAAAGCCTTCCATACAATACCCCACTTGTTCATTATAGACAAGCTCACCAGTTTAAATATAAACCCCTATTCAAGTAGATGGGTTGCAAACCAGCTCAAGGACAGAACTGACATGGTCTGAAATGCTGCAGCCATGTCAAACTACAAACCAGCTACAACTGGCATCCCACAAGGCTCAGTCCGGGGACCTCCCTTGTTTGGTATATATTTCCCAGAGGTACAGGCCAACATGGAAGGACTGTGTCTGAACAAGTTTGCAGATGACTACAAACTGGACACCATATCTGACCCTCCAGCTGACACAAGCATCCTACAAAACGGCCTCATAGAAACAGACAACTGGTGCCAGAGCCATGTCATCAAGCTAAATGCAGAAAAGTGTATAGTCATCCCCTTTGGAAAAACAGTAAGTGCCCACCAATTACCACATAGGTGTTAACCCATTAAGTACTTTAGAAGTAATAAGAGACCTGGGGACACAAGTTGATAGAAATCTTGCATTTGACAACCGTGTGGCCGTAGTGGTTAGAGAAACATATCATATACCCAACTAATCATGAAGGTATTCACATCTAGATCAGGGGAGGTCACCATGCCTCTTCAGTCATCCTTCATCAGCCTCACAATTGAGTATAATGGCCCTTGTGGGATGTACCTTAACAGAAACCTCCAGCAACTGGAAAGACCCCAAAAGTACCTCACCAGGAGGATCACAGGGCTCTAACAGATGTCATGTGTTGCCTGATTAAACAAACTGCAGCTCCACAAAGTGCCATACTGTCTGCCCAGAGGCAATCTGTGCCTGATGTATAAAGCCATGTCCAAGCTGGAATCAATGCACATGCTGCACCTTGTAAAATCTGAATGCCAGTGAGTTATGCACATGAGAGACCTGAACCTCAGCACTGACATAAATAGGACATGCTGTAGTGATTGATCCATAACCCAGAAGCTTCCTCCACTCTTGAGTAAAATCCCAGTCCAGGTTAGCCAGAGAGTCCCTCATTGACTCTCTTCAAGAGGAATCTTGATGAGTGGATGGGAGATGGTAGATTTACCCGGGGTATCACTTTTATGTCATGGGTAGACAGAGGCACAGTATACTAACCTTGAAAAATGTCATGGCAAACTCCAGTTAAAATGTGAATTGAAGGACAAACACACTGACTAGCATTAGAAATGGCCTAGGGCACATAGCTAGTGTTTGTCAATGTCCACACAAGTTGCAGAAAATACTACTAATGTTGGACAAGCCTGGTTTAAGTAGTCCATAGCTGAACAAAATGCAACATGGTCATGTTTGCACGACTGGCCCTTAACCAGTCTGGTGTGCTCAGTATGAATATTTAAAGCAGTGATAGGACTGAAACCCAGGATACTGTCCACCACAGTGAAAGTACTGAACCAGTACACTATACGATATTACAGTGTTTGGTCAGTATGAAAGAATGTTGACAACTGTATGCAAACCCATGGAAACCCTGCAGGCACAGCATAATCCCTGTTGGGTTCAGACACAAAGGAGTTGGGCAGTAAGAACACAACATGACTTCCAACACACAACTATAAATGTGAAATATTGTTGAAGTTCACACACAACCACAAATGTGGTGGACCTCAGATCTCAACATATGGAAAGCTCACACTGGGCATGCTTGCACACTTTGATAAATGAGACATATGTCAGGCAACAAGCCATGGAAAGCCTGAACTGGGCATGCTGACACACTTAGGCCATGTCTCAGTATAGCAGTTGGCCACACATATCTGGCATTTGCATGTGTTAAGCCAGGAAACTCCCACAATACAGCAATCTGCCCAGTGCACACAGTTAAATGACAACAGAGACATAAGTAATATAGTGGATCCCTCTCATATTCAAACATCTTCCACAGATACACAAGTTGTTCATAGAAACAGGGAAAGCTATGGCAATAAGACCTGCAAACAGTTTATCAGCAACAAATATTGTGCATCTGAAGCTTAAACATATGGGTATAGAGGTCAATACTAGGCTGTTTGCCCTAGGGAATACATAAGCTTAGCCAGAGTGTATTTGGTGTCTGCCTCCCCAGTACAGTAGGCTACTGTGCCTCTGTAAAGTAGGTCACAGAAGGCACCGTTTAAGGCTAGTGTGCTGTGCCTCCATCAAGCAGGGACACAGTGGAGATCCCAGGGGTTGAATTTGCAATGTCACATCCATGTGGCTGGAGTTTGCTGGAAGAGGGTTGGCGAGGAGTTATAACATTAATTGGGATTCAATTCCAGACTGAGGAGAGCCTTATCTACAGTGTCTGGACAATTTCACTGTCAACACTTGCAAGTGATGATTTTGAGGGATTGAAGTGTCTTGCCAATACTGTTCAGAGATGTCCTCCCTCTGTTGGATATTGCTCTGTAATGTATTAGCTCCCTCCTTCTGTTGTACAGCTTATATATGGCTGGTGTAAACCAGACAGGTCTCCTGTTGTGGAGGAGTCTTGGTTTTATTTGGGATAGCATGATCAATGCAAACCTTCCGGTTGCTCATCGAATGCATTTGTCAAGGATTCTGCAGATTGGCCAGTATAATCCTCCAGCATGGGTCCTTTGAAGTATTCCACCCCAGTCTTCACAAGTGCAAAGTCTGCTTTTGATAAATACTTTGTTTGCAGTGATTTCCTTGCCTGGGGGGTGGGGATGGGATATGGATGTCCAGGGAAAGTTGGTTATGGTCAGATATTAACAATAGTGGTCTACCTCTGGTGTGGAACATAGAGTCCCCATGTTACTGATGGTCAGGTCCAATATGTATTCCCCCTTGTGGCTGTGGTGATTGGTCCTGCCATAGCACATGGATTCACAAATTGTAGTGGCTGTAGGGTGATGTTGTTGAGGCGTGAGTACTTCCCCCACTCAATATTCCTGTACCTGAAGTTAACCACTGTAATGGTGTATGTGAACACCTTCATATCCTACACTGTTCGCAGGGAAGCCAAGTGTGGTTCCTGGATATGGGAGGGGAGGTCTGAACTGGTTGTGTTGTGTGTTACAAGTCCTGTGGTCACAAAGCATGGTATAAAACATAACCTGGCAGTGCTGATGTGCACATGTGACCCTGAAGTAGGCGTCTGTTCATGCATATATATGCTAACCCCCATACTGACGGATAGTAATAGATGTACATACCTCTTTCTAAATAATGATGTCAGCACCCTATAAATACTGCAGGAGAAGAAAAGACACCCAGTAATTTGAATAGCGCACTCCGCTAATGCATCTCGCTCAAATGTCATAGCATAGTTAGGTAGGGGTTTGAATCCTGCAGATGTTCTGTGTGTGCTTTGGGGGGGGGGGCTGGGTGTGTGCAATTTTCTTTGAAAGAAATGGCCCTTTTGGCAACTGGAAGAACACACTACATGATGTACATTCCTCTTTTGAAAGACTGATGATGTCAGCACCCTATAAGTATAGCAGGAGAAGAGAAACCTCCCAGTAATGTGAATATCATGCTCCGCTAATGCGTTTCTATCAAGTATCATAACATAGTTAGGTAGGGATTTGAATCCTGCAACTGCTCAGTGTGTGTGTGTTTGGGGGGGTTAAGGTGTGTGCGATTTTCTTGCAAAGAAATGGCCCTTTTGGAAACTGGAAGAACACACTACATGATGTACATTCCTCTTTTGAAGGACTGATGATGTCAGCACCCTATAAGTATAGCAGGAGAAGGGAACCCCCCCCCCCCAGTAATGCGAATAGCGCGCTCTGCTAATGCGTCTCCATCAGGTGGCATAACATATTTTTGTAGGGGGTTGAATCCTAAAAATGCCACGTGTTTTTGTCACACAGTTTGTCAATGTGTGGTGGGTGTTGCTTTTATTATTGTATGACATATATTATGGCAGTAATTTCAATGCACACATGAGGTATATGTGTGCCACAAAGAGATATGTACCTTTGACCTTAAATAATTCCTATGTGTGAAGCCTGCCTCATGTGAATACATGGAATTTGCATTACACAACTTTTTCACTGTGGTTTTCTGTGCGGGGGCTGGGGTTGGTATGTGAATATAGTGAGATTAGTCTATGGTGTCATCTTACCAGTGAGGGATACACTTCTGGTCTGGAGCATAGAGTCCACATGTTGGTGATGATCAGGTGCAGTATGTTTTCCCCTCTTGTGGGAGTGGTAACAATTTGTTCCATAGCATTTGAGTGTATGGATTCTAGGAACCTTTTGCCTAGGGTGTTGGAGCTACAGTAATGCTCCCAATCTATGTGTGGGTAAATGCAGCTGGCAAATATAATGTTGTTTGGAGACACCTTCATATATTCATGTGTTCTTAAGTAGGCCAAGTGGGTTACCTGAGTTTAGGAGGGTGGTCTGTAGCAGGCTATGAATTGGAAGGCAGTTTAACCCACTGTTTGTTGCACGTGGATAGTCTGTGATGCCTCATGCTGTGGCAACAACCTGGGGGTGTGGGTATCCTTGACATTTATTGAGACTCACCCTCCTTTCATAGTTAGTTCCGTGTTTTGGGGCTGTCAAGCATGGTATGAGGTGTAACCTGGTAGTGCTACGGTGCTCTTCGGAGCCTTGAACCTGTTTTCTATTACTGCACAGATATCAACGTTCTCCATGCTGAGTAGAGTTTGGACTGCATGCATATTGCGGTTTACATGGCTGACATTGAGTATCATTAGTTCCATTTTTTTATCCCCTGTGCTACCTATGTAGGTGGGTTTGTGTTTTCAGCCTTACCACCAGAATGCAAAGATGTGCAGACATTACACTTCTGTAATTAATAGTGGTGTATAAAACACTACAATGACAATCACACTGTTAATGCATCAGGCATGCTGGGATATACCCATAATGATATCATTACACTGTACTGTTAACAACATAGGTTCATAGGTTCATACTAGGCTATCTGCCCTAGGGCATTTATAAGCCTAGCCAGAGTGTGTTTGGCTTTTGCCACCCATTTTAAATTAATTTAATTTTGCTATGCCCTTTTTCGAGGTTAGTATACTGTGCCTCTGTCTAACAGTGACACAGAAGTGATACCTGGGATAAACCTACAATCTCCCATCCACTCATCAAGATTCCTCTTGAAGAGAGTCAATGAGAGACTCTGCCTAACCTGGACTGGGATTTTATTCCAGAGTGAAGGGAGCCTCTGGGTTATGAATCTGTGCCTCCAGCATGTCCTAGTTATTTCAGTGCTGTGGTTCAAGTCTCTCGAGTGCGTAGCTCGATGGGATTTGGATTTTCTGAGGTGCAGCATGTCCATTAATTCCGGGTTGGACATGGCTTTATACGTCAGGCACAGATCGCCTCTGAGCAGGTGGTATGCCACTGAGTAGAGCTGGAGTTTCTTTAACCGGGCAGCATATGGCATCTGTTTGAGCCCTTTGATCCTCTTGGTGAGGTACTTTTGGGGTCTTTCCAGTTGCTGCAGGTGTCTGGTAAGGTACATCGCAAAAGGGGCATTGTACTCAATTATGGGCCTGATGAGGGATGGGTAAAGAGGCACGATGACCTCCCCTGATCTAGATGTGAATCTCTTCATGATTAGGTGGGCTATATAAAATGTTTTTCTAACCACTTTGGCCATGTGGTTGTCAAATAAGAGATTTCTATCAACTTGGGTCCCCAGGTCCCTAATTACTTCTTCCGTACTTAATGGATTACCACCTATGTGGTAATTTGTGGGCACTTTGTTTTTGCCAAAGGGGATGACTATACACTTTTTGGCATTTAGCTTGCGGCCATGGCTCTGGCACCAGTTGTCCGTTTCTATGAGGCCCTTTTGGAGGATGCTTGTGTCAGCTGGAGAGTCGATTATGGCACCCAGTTTGCAGTCATCTGCGAACTTGGTCAGCCACAGTCCTTCCATGTTGGCCTGTACCTCCGAGAAATATATACCGAACAAGAGAGGTCCCAGGACTGAGCCCTGTGGAATTCCACTTGTAACTGGTTTGGAGTCTGACATGGCTCAAGCAATTCTAACCATGTGGGTTCTGTCCTTGAGCCAGTTTGCAACCCATCTAGTGACATAGGGGTTTATATTTAAGCTGGTGAGCTTATCTCTAATGCCCAGTGGGGTATTGCATCAAAGGCTTTTGCGAGGTCCAGGTAGGCTGTGTGGACCACCTTCCCCTCACCAATGGCCTTGGTGACTGTTTTAAAGAAATCAACCAGGTTTAAGAGGCAGGATCTGCCCTTAACAAAGCCGAACTGGGTAGGATCCAGTGTCTGTAGGTCCCCAATATCTTTATTTATGAGGTCCATGATGATCCTTTCCATAGCTTTGCAGACCAAGTTAGTCAGGCTTATGGGGCGATAGTTTCCAGGATCCGTTGAGGCACCACCTTTGTGGAGAGGGTCCACTGTTACTGTACACCACTCTTTGGGTACATATCCTGTAGTAAGGCTGAGATTGAACAGTAGTTTTATGTTTGGGTTTAGCTCTTCTTGGAGTTCATGTAGGAAGCAGCCCGGGACACCGTCTGGTCCCATTGATGCTGCGTTTTTTGCTTTGGAGAGGGCAGCTCTTACCTGAGCATCTGAGATGTCAGGGGGGGCAGCACTCTGCTGGGATAGATAGTTGCCCTTTTGGTGGAGAGGGGGGGGAGTTTGTGCTGAACCTGTCAGCTAGGATGTTGGCAATGTCTGTGGGTTCGGTGTATTCTTTGTCAGTTTGGACTAATTCTGAGCATATCTGGGAATTCCCACCCAGGTTCCTAACATAACTAAAGAAAGCCTTGTGATTATCCTTAGTGTCCTGTGCAAGTTTTCTCTCGAAGCTGGCCTTAGATGATTTTATGAGTGACCATAGCTTTTTGCTAATACTGATCAGAGATGCCTTCCCTTTTTGGGATTTTGCTCTATCATGTAGTAACTTCCTCCTTCTATTGTATAGTTTGTTTATGGCTGGGGTCCACCAGACAGGACGTCTGCCTTTGGAGGATTGGGTCTTGGGTTTTATTTGGGATTGCATGATCCATGCATTCCTGAAGGTGTTCATAGAATGCATTTATAAAGTATTCTGCGGTCTGGGCCGTATTTTCCACAGGCCCGGGGGCTTTGAAGGATTACATCTCGGTTTTGAGGAGTGTGAAATTTGCTTTAGAGAAGTTTTTCACTGTGGTTTTCAGGGCAGGGGTGGAGTCGGGATGTGAATATCCAGTGAGATTAGTTTATGGTCTGATCTTACCAGTGAGGGATACACTTCTGGTCTGGAGCATAGAGTCCCCATGTTGGTGATGATCATGTCCAGTATGTTTTCCCCTCTTGTGGGAGTGGTAACAAGTTGTTCCATAACATTTGAGTTTATAAATTCTAGGAACCTTTGAGCTAGGGTGTTGGAGCTACAGTAATGCTCCCAGTCTATGTTTGGGTAGTTGAAGTCGCCCAATATAATGGTGTTTGGAGAGACCTTCATATTTTCCAATGTTCTTAGGAAGGCCGAGTGGGGTTCCTGGGTTTGGGAGGGTGGTCTGTAGCAGGCTATAAACTGGAAGGCAGTTTTACCCACTGTTAGTTGCACATGGATAGTCTCTGATGCTTTGTGCTGTGCCAACAACCTGGAGGTGTGGGTATCTTTGACGAATACTGATACTCCCCCTCCTTTTGTGGTTCGGTCCAAGTTTTGAGGCAGAATAGCATGGTATTAGGTATAACCTGGTAGTGCTGGGGTGCTCTCGGGAGCCTTGAACCAGGTTTCTGTTACTGCACAGATATCGATGTTCTCCATGCAAAGAAGAGTTTCGAGTGCATGCATCTTGAGGTTTAGACTTGTGGCGTTGAGTAGCATTACTCTTAGTTTCTAATCCCTTGTGATACCTATGGAGGTGGGTTTGTCTTTTGAGACTTGACTATAAAGGGCACTATGGGGGTAGCAAGAGCCTTTGCCAATATCCAAAAGCCCAGGGGTGACAGGTGCAAGCCGTCCCTAGCGAAGCATTGTGGCTTGTCGAGTATGTCATCCCAGGCTGACAGGCATTGGATCCCCTTTGAATGACACCAATACTTAAGCCAATTGTTGAAATTGATCATGTTGTCTTCATATTGTGGCATCATTCTTGGTGAGGGTAAGATGCTACTCAAGGTCAGGGTCATACCGGCCTGGGCTACATGCTCAGAGAGCTCCTCTATGTCTCTTTTCATGTAGTCCAGGGAGGTATGTCTCAGGTCATTCACACCAGCATGGACAATGACTGAGTCATATTTGTACTTGCCTTGGAGTGACCTGAGTGCTTGTGTTATGTGATGGATCCTAACACCCGACAGGCAGCTCACCATGACCTTCTTCTTGTTCAGCCTGGTGAGTGGGACGTCGGTGTGCCTGACAACAGAGTCACCTATTACAAGTGTATCAGGTGTGTTGTTTAGCCTTAAGGGCTGTGACTGCTCGGCACACTGGCTTTGTGAGGTATGTGTTGCATGTGTTTTTTTTTTTGGGGTAGCGGTTGCTTGGGTGTCTGCTTTGGAGGTCTCTGCTGCTTAGGCAGATTTTTATTTAGAGCCTCCAAGTATGTTTTTGTGTGTTTATGTGTTTGGTTTGCTGTCGTGGTAGGTCTATGTGAGACTGGAATTGTAGTGAGTGTGGTTTCCTTCTCCTTCTGACTGGTTTTGCCAATACTGAGTTGAGAGAGCTTAGCCTCCAGTATGGTTATATGGTTGCATCTCTCACATGTGTTGGAATCTGTTGGGAGGAGGAGAGGGTTGTCTGTGTAGATGAGGCAGTTGTAACATTGCCTCAAGATTACCAGATTCACCAGCTGGACCGGAGAGGAGATTGACAACTGACCTTTGGACATGCTAGAATAGTATTGGGAATTCCTTTATAATTGAAAAAAAGGGCCAATGGGGAACGAGGTACTCAAGGGGAGTTTGTGAGGGTGTAGTGCTTTTAATATTTTAGTGCTGACATATAATTGCTTTAGTGAGCAAGTGCCAGGTAACTTAAATGCAATGTGTTACAGGTAACTTAAATGCAAAAACGGCAAACAGTAACTTCCTTTCCAGTGAAACATGATAATATTACTACAGTTCTATGTAGTCACCCTGTGCATCAGCACCATGTTATCCTGTTCCTGCATCAATGTGACAGATTGCATGAGGTGGCACAGTTTCATCATATGCACAGGGTGTGTACATGGTATGCCTGAGTCTGCCACTGATACATCCAATCGACATGTATGTGTGTGTGTGTTAGTGAGGGACAACAGTACAACATGGGGCAATGTTGATGCGGTGTGTGTGTGTATGTGTTAGCCCTAGGTGTTAGCATTATGCATGTGTGTATGCATGCACACAGTTCCACCTCATGGCTGCCATATACGGGTGTTTGTGGACAGCCACAGACTGTACCTGCCAGGTCATACAGATCACTGTCTATGGCCACGGACATGGTACCTGTGCCTGTCAGGGGTGCTACGGACACTATCGGGTACTAAGCCAGACTGGGTACTGTCATCAGAAGCAGTTGGTTGATGACTGGACACATGTCCATGTTGGGACTGTCCAGAGCCACGTGCATGTGGTCTCCTAGGGCAGTCTGATGACAGCACAGACCCAGCATTGCTGGGGCTGGTACTGGCACTATGGGAGCGGCTGTGAGTTTGCTGTCATCCGTGACGACTGCCAGCTGCTGATGTTGCTGGCATATGTCCACGTCGATGCCTCAACCGTCCTGCATTGCCCTGGCTCATGGACATGCAGCTGTGGAAGAGATCTAATGTGTCCCCCCAACGTCTGTCAATGACCTCGCCGACAGTATGGATGGCAGCCGCAATGTCACGCATAGTGTCATTCATAGCAGTGCGATGTGCTCTAAGCTCCCTCAGACCCTGTCTGGTGTACCGTTCCATACGTGCCTGTGCCTGCATTACAGCCCGGAACATAGCTGAGGTTGAAAGACCTTTGTGGGCACATCTGACAGGGGCAGTACGACCATGGATGCTCCCACGAGAACCCCTGGACATCTGCCTGTGTGGTACCATGTCATGACTCTGGCCATGGCTGCTGTGAGGGGATGCATGTGCCACTGATACCACATTACCCTGGTCAATGCCCACTGTATGCTGTCCCTCAGCTAAGGACATTGGTGACAATGGATGTATCGGCAGGATGACTGTGCTCATTTATGGGGTTGACTGCTGTGTACTGTCGATTGGCTGACCAACAACAGACCCTGACACACCTCTCTGTGCCATTACACATGTATCATCATTATCACTATCCCCAGCAGTGGCTTCAGGTTCCCTGCTGCACACCACCAGAGCAACACCAGAACCTGTAAGAGGAAGACAGGAAACACAGTTTACAATGTGTACTCAATGTTACCACAGATGCACATGGGCACATGCACACATGGGCACATGCATACATGGGCACATGCACACATGGGCACGGGCACACATGCACACATGGGCACACATGCACACATGCACACATGTGCACATGCATACATGCGCACATGCACACATGGGCACATGCACACATGCACACATGGGCACATGCACACGTGGGCGCGGGCACACATGCACACATGGGCACACATGCACACATGCGCACATGCACACATGGGCACATGCACACATGCACGCATGCACACATGCACACATGCACGCATGCACGCATGGGCACATGCACACATGCACACATGCACACATGTACACATGGGCACATGCACACATGCACACATGCACACTCCTCAGTACATGAGATACAAACACACACACACAAACACACCTGCAATCCAACTCATAACAATACTGTTTGATGGTATTATTACTATTATTATCATTATTACACACTCACCAGCATGGCATGGCTGCCTTGCTGTTACTCCAGAGGGACCTGCACAAATAAGACAGTTATTTTCAGTGGGCACAACTGTGCCATTGATACTGTGAGTATGATACAGTACAGTAGTACAACAGTTGGCTTTCACAGGTGTACTGCTGATATTGAGAATATAAATCTTGCACAATAATGTCCAGGATAACAGCTACAAACACAGTACACATCTCACACATGCATAAACTACCAGTGCAGAGAACAGTCAACTACAGATATGGCATGTTACCTGCACACTCCATGTCCACATGCTGGGTGGCTCCAGCCTCCATCATTACACACGTCTGTGGATGTTGTTGTTGTTGGGCTGGAGCCACAACACTTAGGAGGAGCTCCTCCAGTCTGGTGAGGGGGGGTGTATAGGTGCCCCACCACCTGTGGCAAGCTGTTGCCTGTGGATATCAGATGCACGCTGATGGACATTTCTAATTAAATCACTGCAGTGATGGCGTACCTGCTCATATGTCCGGTTATGCATGCTTATGTCATTTACCCGATGGACAAGGTCTTGCCACAGTGCAGCCTTCTCCTGCTGGTTCTGGCTAGTCCAGGAAAGAGTCTTGAAAAATCCCGCACCAGGCTCTGGTGTATCTCCTCATCCTCTGCTGCCGAATAGCAAGGGTTGCACTGATGCACCAGGAAGGAAAAGGAAAATATGTGAGCAAGTAACATGGCTCACATAATACTCTACTGTACTGATATCACTGAACTGCCATATATAGCATCTGTCTGTCTATCAGCGGATACATATATAAATTACCACATATCAGTGCTCAGCCAATAACTGTGTGACAGTGCCTGCCACACTCCTTACAACAAACTAGTATACACCAGCACTCAGCACACTGTTTGAGGTCCAATGCACAACCTCACACTGGGGGTATGTATTAAGGTAATGGATGGGGAATATTGTCATCCCATGCAATACATGCAATGCACAATTGCAATTTTAATGGTAATGCACCCTAGTCTTTGCGGCCATACCCCTACCTACACCGCAGTCATATACACGGAGCCACAGCACAACATATGGCAATGTAGTATGTTTGTATCCCAATAACTGACACATCTTTCTCTGGCCTCACACCAAGGACACACACTACCATGACAGACACAAAGTCATGCTGAGCAATCACACCATTACAGACCTTGCACACAGTCAGTGGCACACTCATTCTACCTCACATAATTGGTATTGCAATGAGTACATGTGTGTGTGTGCATTGTGTCATAGGTAGGTAGAATGCTATTGGCCCTGTGCCTACAGCAGCATACTGTTAGCAACCTTCAACTACATACGTATGTCCAGCCTTCACTAACAGTTGCAGTATGTCCCTTGCCCTATGCACATCTTCATATAAATATAGATACAGACTGCTAACACATATGGAGGGTTCACAGTATGTAGATTATTAGATTATGTACTTTACATTACCTTTGTTTCTGACTGCTGTTTTGGATGGCTTGCTGCTGGCTGGCTTGCTGATGGTTTTTCCTTTTTATTATTATTTTTTTTTATGGTCTCTCTCTCTCTCTGTCTCTGTCTCTCTCTCTCTCTCTCTCTCTCTCTCTCTCTCTCTCTCTCTCTCTCTCCCTCCAGTTGCTGCAATGATATTATTGCATGTGTGGACTGGGAGTACAGGCTACTTTTGTAGGTATCTGCACATGTGCATGTGATGGCCTCTGCACCAATTGTTAGCCAGCATTTACTAATTGCATGCAGCCTGCTGTGTGGTAATTGCAGTTCTCACTGTGATTTCAGGACAGTGCTATAAAATGTTAGGTTAGGTAAGCGTAGCCCTTTCAGTTTTTCAAGGTGGGGACCATGCTGGTTTTGCTGTGGACACTGTTCTGTAAGTGTAAAGGTTGGTATGTCTCTCATATCTAAGGATGCATTGTAGGCACTGAAATGCATGTTGTACTGAAACCTGACTGTTGCTTCTTCCAGTTCATTCTTCTCAGTGTGTATGTTAACTGACACCTAATAATACTAATACTGTTTGCATGGGAGTATGTGCTTTGCTGTGGGACTTGTGGATTAACTGGTATAAAACAGTAGCGCTTGCAATTTGTTGCTATGGCTTCACTATTTAGCCTTTACATTTACTCCTTGAAGGCCTGCTAAGTGTCTTTACTGGAATGTGTTGCTATGGCTTTCCTATTTTCCATTTACATTCACTCCTTGTAATGCATGATATATTTCTTTCAGCAGCAATTCCTTATATGTTTGGTGTGGTTTGGTGGTACTGCATGCAGTCTGGTAAGGCCAAGGTGTGGGGTTTGACACCTACAAGGGTATCTTATTTTGCTGCTGAGCAGTAGTGGGGCCTTGTACTTTGTACTAACAGTTATGAATATCAGGCACATGCAGTGCTTGTAAACTGCTATACTGTACTTATTTTATTAGATGGCTACATCCTTTGATATTTCTGGGTTGTACTCCTACATGAGGGTGTGCTTGTGGAAGCAATTGTACAGCTATTCACAGAGTGTGTGATAGCAGACAGAATGATGTGCCTGTGAGTTTCCGACACTTGCAGGCCTCAGATACTCTCAGGTGTATATTTTAGCAGCCTCAGGGAATGGTACATATCAGTGGGATACACCCGTGATATATTTCAGATATTCTGCAGTTGTGACTGTGGGATATTTTGAGCATATGTATTAGTACACCATTTCTGACATGCAAGTAGTGTGTACTTTAACTAATTGAGAGTTACCATTATGTGGGATTCCACACCTTTCTGCCTACTGTTAGTACATTTCACAGGGAGTCAGTGGGGCACAGTTAACATTTGTTTGCAAATCAGGAACATCCCTGTAAATCAGTCACAGTTGCAAGGTCTGGCTTCTTACCTATTCAAATATGGTGGTGTTTATCCTGCTCTGATAGTGTGTGTGGTTTGCAAGGTGCTACTGTCACATTATTACCTACTAGCATGTCTGTTTCTCTTATCACAGTAATGTAATGCAATTCCACAAGAATTGCCAGTAAAGATACAAGAAAAGCTTTGTGCAATAGCCTTCCTATATTCCCTATTATTTCATGATATATTGCTTTCAGCACAAAGTTCTTATATATCAGTCATGGCTTAGTGGTAAGTGTAGTGTTTCCAAGGTCCTGGGTTCGAGACTGACAGAGGAATTTTATTTTGTTGCTGAGCAGACTACAGGCCTTGTCATTCAGAGTGCCTAAGGCACTTTTAAGCAGTTGTAAGCGGGTTAACGCTGGTTTGCGTGGAGCTCACGCATCCGCAGTGCCGCTTAGCTTCACGCACACATGCTTAGCTAAGCATACACAAGCACACACCCGCTTACTACTGCTTAAAAGTGCTTACTCTCACGCACACCCATACTAATTTCTTTGAAAGAAAAGAAAATGGGGAGATAGGAAAGTGGTGAAAAAAGGGGGCACAAAGAGGGTAGGACAGTAGGAAAACAAGCTCGGGATTTGCATGAAGGATGTAGGAAAGGCCCATAGCTGCCCATTTCTTTATCAGCAACAGCTGTGCATAAGTGTGTAATTTGGTGTGAAATTTGAAACCTTCCACCCCTGAGAGAGGGGTGAGAACAACAAAATCTGTTGTACGGCCAATTGTCATTACCAGTTGACATGTCCAGCAGACATGTCTGCAAAATGGGCAGCTATGTATGGGGCGTAATTTTTTTGTGGGAACAGAGTGCCCTTTTTTTATTTTTTTTTTCAGGTGAGAGTGGAATGTGAGGTACAGGAAGTAGGTATATTTGGGGAGGTAGGTTGGGGAGGTTAACAGACAAGACAAACAAGACGCATACAGGGGCGGAGTATGACACATGTGGGGGGTGAACACAATTGAAGGGGATGGATGTTTGGATATCGCGAGCCCATTAGCCCACAGATGGCAACAGTGAAACTGAGAACCCCACCCACGGGCAGTTGACACTGCGCCTTCACTGCCCAGAGCGGGGCTGTGCTGGGGGCTGTGTAGGACGGGCAGGCTCACCTGTGAGTTGCGCCACCCGTGCCTCAAGCTGGCGTAGGGGTTCAAGCACAGAATGCTTGATCTCGCTACGCACCACAGACCGTACACTTTGGAGGGTGAGTGGACGTTCTCCTCCGGCCATGCTTGCAGAGGTGGGACGAGCCCCATCCCGTGCAGCACTTCCACCTGAAGGTGGCACAGGGCCACCGGAGGAGGTTCCGGCCTGGGCACTAGTGCCAGGTGCACTCGCCAGCTGAGGTGGGAGAGGTGGGTCCGCTAGAACCCGCCTTCCCTGTTGTCCTATGTTTAGCAATATTTTATGACATTTTGGGTTAGTAACAAACAATACCATTCAAAATTAGTTGTAACAGCATGCATCAGTATTCCCATTACCAAACACCCATGAATTCCAAACATTGAACAGCAGGCATAACACATGCATATTTTGAACAACAGTACACAATCCACCAGCATGCAGGGTTGATTGATGGCAACAGGCCATCAGGTTTGGATATGTGAACAGGGCACATGCATCAGCGTACATGCAAATATGTATGAACCAACAGGATAAATGTCCATGGGAATTAATTGTGTATACACATACCCAGTTTGGTGTGGAATGGCATTATTTGTGAAAATAGGGTAGGGTGAAGAAATATTTCATTAACAACTTCAACTACCTATACATATGCTGTACATTTCTAGTATTGCAGATATATATACCCTACAGGTCTTAGTACAGTTTCCTATATGTAACCTTAGGAATGTTGGTGATGGGAATGTTACTGCTACATTAATATACATTGCATTTTTATTCATACACGTTCATATCTGGCTGTGTTCAGGTACAGCATCCTGCTACATTTGATTTATATGGCTCTACACAACTGTGGATGTTCAGTATTTCATACAACCATACTATCTCCATATTGCAAGGGTACAGCAACATATCCAAATTGTGGGACAGACACATTCCAGCTTCAGTACTTTATTACAAACATTTCACTCTCTGGTTGTAGCTGTCTCATTCATTTCATTATGTACAGACTGCAGTATAACTTTATTCAAGACTTATTACAATTTTCTTGGTCGATTCATACCTCTTTCTCACACTCTCACTTGTTTTACTTTTACAATTCAAGATGGTACTTAATTCCAGGAGTTATTAACATTTCTTACTTGGTTACAACAATCCTTTCCAACAGACTCACTTGTTTCACATGGCAGATTTTAAAAGGGGATGTATTTGACACATGTCTATCATGTTTACCTTGTTTACCAGTAATTTTCAGGCTGAAGCAAGTTATCTGATATTACAATACAGGTGGAAAATCTCTATTTCAGACTTGTTTCATTTTTATTTCTGGATTACAGGCTGCATCACTTATCTAATCATACAGTACTAGCAGAATCTTTCTTCTAGTGTTATTTGAACTTTATTAATATGTAACAACACTGAACTCTTTTACTAGCTGTCTCACTTATATTCTATAACAATTACAGGAAAATAATTACTAACCTGCCTGGTGGCACAACCGCACCAGCCTATCACCATAGGCTCGCCGATTCGCAGAACACAGACCTGCAGCTGTAATAGAAATGAAGTAATATTGGAACATACATCTCCATAATATCAGCTAGGATAATTTCTTACATACTTAATTACATGGATACTTACTCAGTAGTGGGACATTGGGCATTTGCCTGGCCTCCTGGATCCAATGGTTCAGTTGGTCCTGCTTACGTCTCTTCAGGTCTGCATGGTGGTAATGGACCTGTTCACCAGTCCTTGGTATGCCTGTGGCACTGGTGAGATCATGTGCCAACCGGTTCCATGCCTCTGCCTTGTACGCACCCCAGGGAACCTGGCACTGCATGAGTTGAGCCTCATGATCATGGACTAGGAGCCAAACTATATATTTGGACTCCTCAACACCCCACCTCTGTGCTCGGAAGCGACTGCCCTCTTCTACACCTGCCATCCTGACTGCAAATAGGTTCCACAATCAGTTATGCTGTGTATTCCTGCCTATGGGGCTTATATATGCCATTTTTCCTGCACTTATCTCTGATTGGCCATCTTGGAAATGTATCAGCTTAAGAAAACCTGCTTTGGCATACTTCTATTTCCATTCATTCCTATATATATGCTAATACTGCATTTCTCAGTACAACTGTCATGGCTTAGTGGTTCAGTACTTTGACTATGATGCACAGTATCCTGTGTTCGAGCCTGGGCATTGCTTTTTTTTATTTTACTACTGTCTAGACAGGCTAGGAGGTGTGTCTGTGTAAAGGCAGCTTTGATACAGCTTACTCAATGTTGCCCGCCGGTAAGCCGGTTGGCATGCTGCGCTGCTCCGCTCAAACGGCTCACGCTGGTTAACACATTATTTGGCTATGAGCATGCATATTACACTGTGTGAAATGTTGCTCAACTACGGGCACACAGTTTCAGTGTGTTAAAGTGCTGCTCAACTCCGGGCACTCATATTACACCTGTTAAACCACTGCTCACCTGTGGGCAGTCATACTCAGCTTGTTAGAGTGCTGCTCAGCTATGGGCACTTATAAAATTTTTTTTTTTTATTGTGTCAGATTTCTTCAAAAATACATGGCCCATTTCATCACATATTACTTAAAATATAGTTATATATATATACATATATGTCAGGGGATTGTTTTGTGCTTATTTCACTAAAAATAGAAAATTATGTTGTTGGGGCTCGAACCGTGACTACCTCCTCTTTGGCCGACGTCTCTACCGCTATGCTATTGCTGCTTGACTTAATTTGCATATTTAGATCTTATATGCTTTTCCAATGACTGCTAACTGTGGCTGAGCGAAGGGCACACAAGCGCAAACGAGCGCAATTACGGGCAAACATTTTTGAAATTATAAAAAAAAAATTACACTGTTGATTTTTACGTTTTACATTACAGTTGGGTTTATAGTCTGTGGGGGCATGTGTGCTGTTGTGTTTCCTTGACATTTCCGCGGACTCGCTCATGGGAGTTTACCTTCAGGACTCTGACTCTTCTGGGGGCGTGTCCCTTTGCAGAACTCGCTGTGTGGACACGCCCCCTACTTTCCTACACGGACCGTGTTAGCCTAGGGTGTGATTCAGAATGCCCTCATGAATATGCATGGCATGCTGATGTCACACCGTTTAACTGCAGCCTCCGTGTAAGACATATTAACTCTTACACGGAGGTTTTGTGAATCCTGCCCATACACATTAAACAATTTAATGTGTATGTGTATTAAACTTGTTTGGTTTTATTTTTTGGCTTTTTCTTAGTTTGTGTTATTCAGTTAGTTCGGTTTAACTGCCTTTTTATGTATATTTGTAGCTTTATGACACACTAGGCCTGTAGTCTGGTGTAAGGTAAACAGGCACTGCATTAAAGTTTTACACAATTTTTAATGTTAGCATGCATGCATCAACACACATGAGGTGCATCCTACATGGATGTCAGAAGTGCACCTGTTTTCCATTGGGCATTCTAGTCATTTACATCTGACAGTACATGTTTGACCCAGTGTCCTACCTGTGTCAAATTTAGAGTCCTACAGGACTTTATTGTCACATGTCAGTCAACCAGTATTATTCTTTAGCACTAAAACTGAGTATACAGAAATCATACAGAGTATCAATTGCAGAGTGAGGCATCCTGGAACTATGACACTTTGCCCATACAAGTAGCATGTCATTATTTCTTTGTAATAAAACAGTAAATCATGAGTTTGTAAACTGACAGATGGTGAGCGCAATGCCACAGGATATGACATGAAGGTATATGCCAAGATGCCCTACAGTGATAGCAGACTGTCTTTGCTGTAGCACCAGGAATTCTGGGGTGATGGAAATTAAGTTTGGGTTTCTGTTGTGTTTTTTACTGCCACTGATATGTGACAACTGCTGTTGTGTGACTATTTTGGAATTACTTGTTTAAGACTTGACATTGACATTCTTTCTATTTTGTAGATCTTTTACTGTAGTTCATTTCAGCTTACACTTGCTTTACTTTAAATTGTCTCTTCTTTTTTGGAGTTTTTAACATTTTGATTAAGGCAAGTTAGCAAAAATAGATTTTCATTCTCTGACTGCAAAGAGATTATGTCAGTATGGTGATGGGGGGATTAGAAGTAATATTTGTAATATTTGGGAGCTATCACTGATCTGTGACTGCTGCTGTTGTGCAACTGGATAGCTTTACTTATTCTTTTTTATATCTTGACACATGTAGTGCAGTATTTAGAATATTAATCCATTTCTTCCAACTTACTTTTAAAATATTGAGCATATGGCTAACACTACCACTCATTTTTTGCCTACAAACCACTTCTCAGGAATTAGCTTGGCTAACTGCTTGTATTCTCCACCTGGTAAGCGAAGGAGCACAAGGACATTATTTTTTAGGCTTTCTAGAGACTATTGATCACTGGAAATCCTGAAAACTGATTCTTAGGAGTCTGTTTGGGATCAGTACGACTGTTTTGCTCTTGATGAGAGACGCACAAGGATAATTAACTGTCTCTGACTGGACAGTGTGAATGCAACTTCCCTTACTGGTCTGATCACTGTTTTGATAGAATCCTCTTCAGGTTTAATTTTGGACTACCATGCAGTTAAGCTATCCTGTGCTGACAACATCTAACAGGAGAAAGCTATGACACAGCTACAGTCATCTGCAACATATGGAATGAAACTGAAGATCACCAAAGAATCTCTCACCTGCTTCCATACCTCCCAGTTGTCCTCATAACATTTATGGTTTTCTGGCAAATAATTGAAGATTGAAGCCACTTAATAATAATACGGATTTGGGTTTCAGACTTCATAACTTAATAATCAACTTTCTAAGCTTGTATGAACAATATTTAAAATGTGTCCCTATTCACGGGCTTTTGACTCCCTAAGAAGTTGAGAGGCATTCCTATTATTTCTCAGAAATCAGTTTGCAATTAGTGCTACTATTTTGCTTCTGGTGAGAGAAAGAGCAATGGACCATTGATTATCAGCTTAACATAGCTGTGATGAGAGCGACACTAGCATTATCCGAGTAGTAGACAACAAGTAGATAATCACTATAAATCTTTCTTGGCAAACCTAAATCTGTCTTTTCACTATGAACTGCTAGATTAGCTACTACAGGTTCAGGGGTTCATAAATAATTATTAGTCATGAAGTGCAGGAGTCCATTGAGGAACCTATCTCAGTTTCTCAGTTTCCCTCGATCATTGCATGATTTAATGATTTGCTTACAGTCACACAGAGGACAAAGGGAAACAAAGGGAATTAAACTCCCCAGAAAACAGGAAGCAACTTATTAATACCTCATAGTCTTTAATCCTCTGTGCTAACTGCCAAAATAAATTGTTTTCAGTTTTCAAACAACCATGGTTGGACAATCTGAGCTATCATTAGGGTATCACCCTAAATACTTCACCCACAAAACGTCAAGATCTTGCATACTAGTCTCTCTTCAGCCTCTGAGTTTTACAACTAGCTGAAGCCTTCCACTGTCTTGCAAAATGGATCAACAGTGTGATGTCATCCCCTCTTTGGTCAGTCTGATTGCATAAGATAATCTAAGTCTTCATAGCATCTGCCTTATGTTTACAGACTGTTCTCTGCTTATACCAATTGATAGTACAACCTGCAAGAGATGTACATATTTAAGAAAATTGGAGGCAAACCTCTCACATCAAACCACCACTGGTAAACATCATACACCTACAATGTCATATCTGTTAAAAATGCCACTAAGCCCATAACTTATGCTTGGACTATACAGAAAAATTTGCGAAGGCTTCCTAGAGCATATTCAAAAAGTTATCACCTTTCAGGTCACAAGCTCGTACCTAATTTTTGTCCACTTCCATATAAATCAATTTTAAAAAGATCACCCAAAAGTCATCAAGAAAGCAAGTCTAAGCCCAAAATACCCATTAATTCTACTTCCACATGAGGAAATGTTTTAGTCATAGATGACTCTGTAGTTAGGCTTTCAGACTGTACAAATGCCAGACTGGACAAAAGCAGTTTGACTTTAAGCTGCTTTTCTGGAGCCAGTACCTTTGATATCATGATGGTCTTTAGGGCCCTTAAACCAGACAAATGCAACTATGACCTGTGTGGCCCATGTGGGAGTGAATAACTTCATACATTCCATGCAGAGGGTCATGCAGAATGCATATTCGAACATATTATGCATGTGCTACAGGCAGGATAGATATAGTGTAGGTCTTGAATAATATCTTACCTTCACCAAAAATGATGTTTAGATACTAAGACAAGATTATTGGCTTTAATAATAAGCTAACTAGTTGCTACATTTTAAGAGGCGGTCTTGGATGAGATAGTAGATAAGATTTTCAATTTCACCAGGGATGGCATACATCTCAAATACAAAGGCTTCAGCATACAGGACAAAGCCTTTGGTGCCTCCATTGTGCCCTTTTTAGGAAGAATCTTCCTTCTGGATACTTAAAAGATTTAGGCATCATCATGGTTGCACAACTGAGTGCTAAGCATCAAAACATAAAGATGCCAGAACTTGAGGCTCTACTGAATCTCAAATCCATTCATACTTGTGTATTTACCAAGACATAGTCTACCCACTCCCTTTATACCAGTATTAGCACCTATCAAGTCATCAGGGCCTTGGGTAACTACATGGTGGTAAGTATATTTGTCAGAAACACAATCACCTCATGCCCAGTTACACACAACCCTAACACTGAGCTACTGGAGATCCAAATTACTTTTAAAAAATCCAAGGATTACTGCACTGTTAGGTACAGATTCCCATTAACTTCCCCCAAAGAATGTTGAAAGTAGATGACTAACACTGAGGAATTCTGTATAAATGCAAATATTTTCTTGTTAGGAGACTTTGATTACTCAAGCATTGATTGGTGCACTTGCATATCTAAAAATGGATGTAAGCTCATCATTTTCTAGACTTTAATACCAATGCACTGGCGCAAAGTGTAAACCTACTCATTCTAGGCTCTAATATCCTTTTACTGGTCCTTACCAACCTGATCCTGCCAATAGACTACCATGCATCTCCCCATCCATGGTTAAATCTGACCAAAAGTCCACCACCTGCTCTGTCAGGCTGAAAAGTACCACCCTATCTTAAGAGAATTCTGCAGGGTTAATCTACTTCAGCAAGTGGAAGACATATGCAAAATTCCCAACAATCCCCCTCAAATGGACCCAGCTGAAAGGCCTGCAACACTCACTTCCAATTGTTACCAGCACCTAAACAGCTTCATAGAAAATATATATATCTGCATGCCCTAAATATAATGGTAAATTCAGTACTAATACCTCACCGGCAGAACTGCTGTATTAATAACTATATAAAAAAGAAGTAAAATAATGAAAACTTGCAAGAAATCCCCATCCCCTACATCAAAGCTGCACTGAAACATGACCATATGGAATGCAAGTGTACTATTAGAAAACGTAAGGCAGCATATGAACTTAAGGTCTCTTCAGATGCCAAAGGAAACTACAAATTTTTATTCAGTAATGTCAGGAAATTAAGAAATACATTTCAACAATGCAATGAGCTCATCCATAATAATATCATATATTCCAGTCTCAAGAATACAGGTAATATGTTAGACACATTTATTGCTAAACTTACCCTAACTAGACACATTGCTACAGCCATATTGCTGAACATTTTCTTTCTCCTAAACTCACCTTGGAACAAGTCTTTTGATTCCTGTCAAAATCTTAAAATAATATTTTTTATAAGACCAGGTAGCATACCAGACAGCATTCTCATCATTGTCAGGTATGCACTATTGGAGTCTGTACTTATATGTACAACTTCAGCCTTTCCATACAATTTGTGCCTGATGTCCAGAGGTCAGCCAATGAAAGCTTACACATAAAGGTGACCACTTTAGAAATCCAGGTATTTATCTGCCTCACCAGCCTTATATGTAAAGCCATGGAATATATTATAGCAGAGCTTGTTTATATAGGCATAGGCAGTTTAACTGATCTAGACCCCACTTACTTTGGTTTTGTGAAGGGCAGGTCCTGTTTCCTGCATCTAGTAGACTTCTTTGAAAAGGTTACTGAGGCTGTGGATGGTGTTCACTCTGTGCATATTGATTACCTTGACCTGCTAAGGCTTTTGTCACTCTCTCCCATACTGGTATTATTGAAAAAATACACAAACGTAATGCAAACCTCACATTGTCTGCTGCACTGCAAACTGGCTGTCTAACAGGCCCCATGTTGTGAAAGTTGCCACTATGCTCTTTGAATGTAAAATTGTAACTAATGTGGTACCACAGACATTAGTACTAGGCCTTCTCCTGTTTATAATTCATTTTACAGACATATCTGTCAATATTCTTTAAGGATAGTGGACCATGTTTGCTGATGTCTGTGAGCTGGGCACTGCTATCCACTTATCCATTGATATTAAACTGTAAGACATGGGTTGGAATATGCACATACCTGGCATACTGAAAACAGTCTCAGGCTTAATGCAAAAAAGTGCAACTTAAAAGCATTTGACAAATAAAGCTGCTCCTACCTCATGTGTTATATCTGGTATTCCCCTTCAAACAGACACATTTGTAAGAGATCTAGATACATATGGGGACAACTGTCTTTCTTTTAATCATCATGTTTCTACCATAGTCAGGCAGTCCTTCTCTCTGGCTCAGTTAATTAACAATGTAGTATGTTCAAGATCTAGATAAGTCATGCTAGTACTGTACTGTTCCTTTATAAGACCCATCCTTGAATACAGCGCCCCTTGAAATGTGGAAATCCAAGAATATCACTCAACTGGAAAGGCCTCAGCAATTTTGGACCAAAAGAAAATTAAGGGCCTTCAGTCCTTCAACTATCCCAATAGATTAGCACAACTCTCTTTTCACTAGCTTCATCTAGGTGACCTGTGACTTTTTTTCTGAGTCATGAAAGGCCATACCACATTTGACCTATTTATTTGCAAAAAGCAGCCCAAAATCAATACTAAGGACCTTAATTTACACTAACAAATAAATAAGATTTGCTTAAAGGATTGGTTCCTTAATCAATGCATTCCTAATATATATATATATATATATATATATATATATATATATATATATATATATATATATATATATAATAAGTTGCCACTATAGGTCAGGCAAGGTGCTACTTTGACTTCCTTTAAACCTAATCTTGAAGATTGGCTGGATAGATGCAAATTTACACCATGGTCATTATGTATGGTCATGCATGATTTAGGAACGGTGGCAAAAACTGTTGTGTGTCTACTTAAAGGTGTATTTGGCTAGGCATTTTATATTCCAGGTGATCACGTGTCTGGCATTGTTCCTATGTTCTGCTACATGGTATTCTCTGTGACCAAAGATGTCCCTATATCTACACTGCTGCATGATCTTGAATGTAGTGTATTCTATGTTGATAAAGGCTCAATCCTAGGTCCCGTTCTCTTCCATTCTGTAGTTGGACAAGACTGCCTGGTTCATTCCATGAATAGCTGCACTTTAATCTGCTCAGCTCCAATCATACCATCGTTACAATGTATTAGATAACCATACTACTCCTACATAAATTCTTTTCTGAATCAATCTAATCTTCTGCTGAACCAAAGCAAAACAAAAATAATGCTTTCCATTCAAATCAATACATTTACCACAAAACCACCCTTACTATATCATCTACACAAACTGCTAGACTAGAGATTGACACACATGCTAAATTATTTGGGCTCTCCATAGATAACATTTGAAACTTTGACCTACACATTCAACATACTATTGTACAAAGACCCATGTAACACTACAAAGTATCACTTTATCTCACCTGCAATCTTGACAGACTACAGCCCTCTCAAATCTGCTGCAAACCCTCACCTGTGCTTCTCCACTACTCACAAATGTCAATTCCTCTCTTTCAATAAAACTGGTCAATATTATAATAAAATACTTCATACTAACCAAATGTTGGAATATATACCCTCAAGACCTAAGACAAATTGTAAATCCAAAATACTTAAGTAAGCCATGGAACCCACCTCTTGTATACTCAACTATGGCCCTGCCACTTTAAATATTACTATAAGTCTATCCATCTGCTCTCTATCAGTGGTGTCCATTCTAGTCTTTCTGCATAGTCTAAGCTTCTGGGCACTCATCAAAAGACCGTGTAGCCTAGCTACATCTAAAAACTCTTACCAAGCAATCTGTTATCTTGTATTGATGTAACACCTATCCTTTAACCTAAAGGAAAGGTTTAACATTATCACTACTAGTTAGTTTAATTAAAATATACCTCTGTTGATATTGGGATCTATTTTTATTTCTGTTTTTTTGTACTATTTTTTGCATGTGTATGCAATATTTAACATTTGCTATTTTGTATTGTATTGCATGACATCTTATTATATCTGTTAAATGCTGACCTTTTCTCCTTGAGAGTTGATGTATGTTTTTCAGTGCATCAGATATAAATTAGTTTGCACGGCAGTAATAACATTTAACAGGTGGTAATTTAATTATAATGATAAAAAGCGGGTCTATATTAGAACATTGAAGTTTCAAAACTTCGAATGTTCTAATATTGACCCGTATTCAGTGAACGTTGAAAATAACGAAGCTACAGAAAACCAAATTTTTTCCTAGGGAAAGAATTTGGTTGTCTGTTTCTGTCACTTTGCTATTTTCAGCACTGTGGTGGAAAGTTACGGGTCGGGTTCAGGTAAGTGTGCGGTTGGACGGGGGTTAGGTGAGTTAGGGCGCGGGTTAGGTATGTGTGTCTATTTTTATTTCTGTTTTTTGTACTATTTTTTGCATGTGTATGCAATATTTAACATTTGCTATTTTGTATTGTATTGTATGACATTTTATTCTATCTGTTAGATGCGGACCTTTTCTCCTTGAGAGTTGATGTATGTTTTTCAGTGCATCAGATATAAATTAGTTTGCACTGCAGTAATAACATTTAACAGGTGGTAATTTAATTATAATGATAATAGTGGGTCTATATTAGAACATCAAAGTTTCAAAAATTCGAATGTTTTAATATCGATCCCTATTCAGCGAACGCTGAAAATAACAAAGCTACAGAAAACCAAATGTTTTCCTAGGGAAAGAATTCAGTTGTCCATTTCTGCCACTTTGCTATTTTCAGCACTGTGGTGGAAAGTTACGTGTCGGGTTCAGGTAAGTGTGTGGTTGGACGCGGGTTAGGTAAGTTAGGGTTAGGGCTCGGGTTAGGTATATGTGCGATTGTGTGTACGTGAGGGTTAGGGCGGGTTAGGTAAGTTACAGCACGGGTCAGGTATGTGTGCAATTGTGTGGACGTGAGGGTTAGGGTGGGGAAGGTGAGTTAGGGTTAGGGCGCGGGCGAGGTGAGTGTGCGATAGTGACGGACCTTAGGGTTAGGGTTTTGGTTAAGGTAAGTGGATAGATAGTGGTGTATGTACAGTTTAGTGTAGGGTTAGACGTAAGATTTTAGGTGTATGTGTGTTGATTGCTGTGTGCTTGGTGTGCTTGTGTTGTGTGTATGTGTTTTGGAGCAGCAAATTTGTTCCCTAGGAAAAAATTTGCTGTTCTGCATGTTCGATGTTGTCAGCATTTGCTGAATAGGGGTCGATATTAGAACATTAGACATTTTGAAAGTTCGATGTTCTAATATAGACCCAATATTTGCAGATGATTTCAAGCTAGGAGCAGTCATTGAATCCCCAAATGACTTAGCTATCCTGCAGGAATATTTGTCCCATATAAATAACTGGTGCTAAAATCATGCATTGAAATCAAATATCAAAAATGCATTATTGTATCCTTTTGGAAGTCATCATCTCCAAGGAACTGCCAGATTGACAATGCACCCTTAAGAGTTGATCCAGTTGTTCGGGATTTGGAAATTTATGTGGGCAGTGACCTAATTTTGGACTAACATGTCTCTATTGTTGTAAGAAAGTCCTTCTACATTACACAGCTTATAAACAAAGGGACTGTATCTAGATCTAGGGATACCATTGTCCCCCTTTACCTAGCCTTCATTGGACAATTATTCAATAAAATTCCCCCTTTGGCCTATATCCGTCCAGATGCATGCAACAGTTGGAATGCCCACAGGGATACCTTATAAAAAGGGGAAATAAAAATACCCTGAGCGTAACACTTAAATGATATTCAACTCATCACTGATGCTGCCATTAGGCATGTGGGTATGCTCTTTTGACCTTCCAACTAGCCCAACTAATTATTAAAGGGATATCCTCCAAGTCCAAGGAAGTTTCTGTCCCACTCTACTCCCTTACCAGCTCTACATTCAAATACGTTGCACCATTTTGTAATGTATATAGCCATGCATATGGTTTAGTTACAAAAAGTACAATGCTTCTTCAATGAAATACTCTTATGTATGAGCTATCTATACAATGCATAGCATTTAAAAGTTCCATCTCTATATTCTGTCATTTTCAGACTCCTACAAAATTATCTGCACCTGGCCTTCAAGGCTGCAGATTATCTTGTCCTGCCTGGCTTACTTACATGTTGATAAAACTAGAAGTACCACAAATACCCAGATTAGAAACTTTAACCTCTATTATGATGTCAACAGGACCTGCTAGCAGAATAGATAGCTCTCATAAGGGGTATCTGACCTTTGGAAAGCTCCTATTCTACATCAGACAAAGTAGCTCATTCACTCTCTTTAATTCCAACTTTGACAAATGGCTTGGTAATAAAAAAATCACCCTAAGTTTGGACCCTTAGTCCTTTATGGAGAGGGAAAATATGTTTAACTAGACTAGACTGCCAAAGGTCTTCTAGATCAATTACCTGGCATACACATATGAAACTATGATCCTTACAAGTACTGAAGCATTGCAAGATTGCATATTGAGCATGGCCTTTGCATCATATGTATTTGAGGGTTACTAGCAATTGTGTTGGGCATTGCATAGTATGAAAAAAAGACATGCTACAGAAAACCACACACAGCAGTACTACTGCCACTCCTACTACTTCTACACTTACACACACACACACACACACACACACACACACACACACACACACACACACACACACACATTCACCTTGGCCAAAGGTGCCTTAAGCATGCATGGCAAAATAACATTATCAGGCAGTGCTGCAAAATCAAAACATTCAAAAATGACAATGCCTCTTAAAACAACTGCACATCTGCATGTAATCATGAGTCAAAACAACAGCACAGTTAAGAACAGAAGCAGCCATGAAGGCTCTTGTAGCAATACTGACCTGATACCACAGTGAAAAAGTGTATTCTTGGGAATGTACCCAGCTGCACTCTACAAATGGCTGCAGTCACACTTCTGCACATCCCTAATGCTATTGTCATGGTCAGCATTATACACGTTTCTCATAGTGGAATTGGCTTGCCATAATGAATGCCCAGCAAATTTTAAATGTTGAGCACTAATCTTGGCATCATGGTGAAATCAGACTCATGGTTATGGAAGTGAAATCAGCAGCACTGAGGTTTGAAGCTACATCCTGTTGTTTACACACCTAAATGTTGGAGAATTAAGACAGCTGTTCCAACTTTGTGAGGTGTAGCCCATGATGGTACTGCCACTAATCTAAATAACCCTTACTATCATAGCACTGATTAATGAGTGACAGAAATGCGACTGGTCAAAAATGACTTATGCCACACCAAGACTTCAAACTCATTGGGGGGGTTTCTCCAGAATATATTGCATTTGTGTTGAGACACCAAAATCCAGCCATGATTTCCATAATATACACATATTACTCACCTCTAAGAAAACTCCCCCAGTGTGTCAGCAATATATGAACCTTCATATTTAGTGTGCTCTAACAATACAGTTAGCATGCACCAGCAATAAACCTAAGCCTTTGGAAAATGATATAATAATCCAATCACTGCCATGGTGCACAAGATGTGGCAAAGATTCGTTAACTGCTCTGTTGATCTGTATGGGTCACTGCATACTAGTTCAGGTTTGTTTCATGCCCAATAACTTCTGGAAGGAGGCAAGGACAGTAGGCAGTCTGAGGTAAGACTTTGCTTCTTCTCTTTCTCTCTGGAATCCATAACAAATGACATGTTTTGTATCCCACATACCATTCTTCTTGAATGTAATCAGCTATAGATAACAAGTTATGCTTCTGTGCCATGGCTGACATGGCTGACCATTCCTGTAGTAAGTGTCTGGATGTATCGTGTATGTCATATTACTTTATTTGAATATTTGCTAACTAGGTAAGTGCACTGACCATCAGACACTTTTTAGGCACAACTGGGGCAAAGATAAAGAAAAGGGGGGTCCTAAATGAAAGACCAGTACTGGAAGAGTTTTTAGTAGAATCTAGAGCAGAAGCTGCCATTAAGAAAGGAATAATTAGTAGAGCATATAAAATATTGCATGATAACTATAAGAATCAATCAGAGGAGGTTAGAAAGGATTGTGAAGGGAAATTGGATAAGCAATTTACAAAGAAACAATAAGGGATATATGCCTGTCTCCAAAATATGCAATACAGCCTAGAAGATTTAGGATCTTTGCTTGGAAGTGTTTGCATAGATATTTTTATAGCTTTGTTTATATGCTTGTTGTTTGTTTGCTTGTTATTTCCCTGGAGCGCTAATTCCACCTAATACGCGGCTTTTCAGTGCTTCTGTGGATCACTAGTGATATCTGCATTGCTTACTGTACTTATTTCCTTGTTTCACTAGAAAGAAAGTTACTGTTTGTCGTTTTTGCATTTAAGTTACCTGTAACACATTGCACTTAAGTTACCTAGCACTTGCTCACTAAAGCAATTATATAAGTCAGCACTAAAAATTAAAAGCACTACCCCCTCACTCCCCACTGGCCCTGGTTTTTAATTATTAAGGAATTCCCAATATTATTCTAGCATGTCCAAAGGTGAGTTGTCAATCTCCTCTCCGGTCCAGCTGGTGAATCTGGGAATCTTGAGGCAATGTTACAACTGCCTCATGTACACAGACAACCCTCTCCTCCTCCCAACAAATTCCAACACATGTGAGAGATGCAACCATATAGCAAAACTGGAGGTTAAGCTCTCTCAACTCAGTACTGGCATAACCAGTCAGGAGGAGAAGGAAACCACACTCACTGCAATTCCAGTCTCACAGACCTACCACGACAGCAAACCAAACACATAATCACACAAAAACATACTTGGAGGCTCTAAATAAAGATCTGACGAAGCAGCAGAGACCTCCAAAGCAGACACCCAAGCAGCCGCTACCCCAAAACAAAACACGTGCAACACATATCTCACAAAGCCAGTGTGCCAAACAGTCACAGCCCTTAAGACTAAACAACACACCTGATACACTTGTAATAGGTGACTCTATCGTCAGGCACACTGACGTCCCGCTCACCAGGCTGAACAAGGAGAGGGTCACGGTGAGCAGCCTGTCGGGCGCTAGGATCCGCCACATAACACAAGCACTCAGGTCACTCTAAGGCAAGTACAAATATGACTCAGTCATTGTCCATGCTGGTGTGAATGATCTGAGACGTACCTCCCTGGACTACATGAAAAGAGACATAAAGGAGCTCTCTGAGCATGTAGCCCAGGCCGGTATGACCCTGACCTTGAGTAGCATCTTACCCTCACCAAGAATGATGCCACAATATGAAGACAAGATGATCAATTTCAACAATTGGCTTAAGTACTGGTGTCATTCAAAGGGGATCCAATGCCTGTCAGCTTGGGATGATATGCTCGACAAGCCACAATGCTTCGCTAGGGACGGCTTGCACCTGTCACCCTGGGCTTTGGATATTGGCAAAGGCTCTTGCTACCCCCATAGTGCCTTTTTAGGCAAGGCTCAAAAGACAAACCCACCTCCATAGGTATCACAAGGGATAAGAAACTAAGAGTAATGCTACTCAACGCCAGAAGTCTAAACCTCAAGATGCACACACTCGAAACTCTCCTTAGCATGGAGAACATCGATATCTGTGCAGTAACAGAAACCTGGTTCAGGGCTCCCGAGAGCACCCCAGCACTACCAGGTTATACCTCATACCATGCTTTTCGGCCCCAAAACTTGGACCGAACCACAAAAGGAGGGGTAGTATCGATATTCATCAAAGATACCCACACCTCCAGGTTGGTGGCAAAGCACAAAGCATCAGAGACTATCCATGTGTAAAACTGCCTTCCAGTTTATAGTCTGCTACAGACCACCCTCACAAACCCAGGAACCCCACTTGCCCTTCCTGAGAACACTGGAAAATATGAAGGTCTCTCCAAACACCATTATATTGGGCGACTTCAACTACCCAAACATAGACTGGGAGCATTACTCTAGCTCCAACACCCTAGCCCAAAGGTTCCTAGAATTTATAAACTCAAATGCTATGGAACAACTTGTTACCACTCCCACAAGAGGGGAAAACATACTGAACCTGATCATCACCAACATGGGGACTCTATGCTCCAGACCAGAAGTGTATCCCTCACTGGTAAGATCAGACCATAAACTAATCTCACTGGATATTCACATCCGGACCCCACCCCCTGCCCAGAAAACCACAGTGTAAAACTTCTCTAAAGCAAATTTCACACTCCTCAAAACTGAGGTGGAATCCTTCAAAGCCCCAGGGCCTGTGGAAAATACGGCCCAGACCGCAGAATCCTTTATAAATGCATTCTATGAACACCTTCAGGAATGCATGGATCATGCAATCCCAAATAAAACCCAAGACCCAATCCTCCAAAGGCAGACGTCCTGTCTGGTGGACCCCAGCCATAAAAAAAACTATACAATAGAAGGAGGAAGCTACTAAATGATAGAGCAAAATCCGAAAAAGTGAAAGCATCACTGATCAGTATTAGCAAAAAACTACGGGCACACATAAAATTGTCTAAGGCCAGCTTCGAGAGAAAAATTGCACAGGACACTAAGGATAATCACAAGGCTTTCTTTAGTTATGTTAGGAACCTGGGTGGTAATTCCCAGATATGCTCAGAATTAGTCCAAAATGACAAAAAATGCACCGAACCCACAGACATTGCCAAAATCCTAGCTGACAGGTTCAGCGCAAACTTCTCCCCCCCCTCCCCACCAAAAGGGCAAATATCTATCCCAGCAGAGTGCTGCCCCCCTGACATCTCAGATGCTCAGGTAAGAGCCGCCCTCTCCAAAGCAAAAAACGCAGCATCAATGGGACCAGACGGTGTCCCGGGCTGCGTCCTACATGAACTCCAAGAAGAGCTAAACCCAAACATAAAACTACTGTTCAATCTCAGGCTTACTACAGGATATGTGCCCAAAGAGTGGAGTACAGCAACAGTGGTTCCCTCTCCATAAAGGTGGTGCCTCAACAGATCCTGGAAACTATCGCCCCGTAAGCCTGACTAGCTTGGTCTGCAAAGCTATGGAAAGGATCATCATGGACCTCATAAATAAAGATATTGGGGACCTACAAACACTGGATCCTACCCAGTTTGGCTTTGTTAAGGGCAGATCCTGCCTCTTAAACCTGGTTGATTTCTTTGAAACAGTCACCAAGGCCATTGATGAGGGGAAGGTGGTCCACACAGCCTACCTGGACCTCGCAAAAGCCTTCGATACAATACCCCACTCGGGCATTATAGATAAGCTCACCAGCTTAAATATAAACCCCTATGTCACTAGATGGATTGCAAATTGGCTCAAGGACAGAACACACATGGTTAGAATTGCTGGAGCCATGTCAGACTCCAAACCAGTTACAAGTGGTGTCCCACAAGGCTCAGTCCTGGGACCTCTCTTGTTCGGTATATATTTCTCGGAGGTACAGGCCAACATGGAAGGACTGTGGCTGACCAAGTTCGCAGATGACTGCAAACTGGGCGCCATAATCGACTCTCCAGCCGACACAAGCATCCTCCAAAAGGGCCTCATAGAAACAGAAAACTGGTGCCAGAGCCATGGCCTCAAGCTAAATGCCAAAAAGTGTATAGTCATCCCCTTTGGCAAAAACAAAGTGCTCACAAATTACCACATAGGTGGTAATCCATTAAGTACAGAAGAAGTAATTAGGGACCTGGGGACCCAAGTTGATAGCAATCTCTCATTTGACAACCACGTGGCCAAAGTGCTTATAAAAACATTTTATATAGCCCACCTAATCATGAAGGGATTCACATCTAGATCAGGGGACATCATCGTGCCTCTTTACTCACCCCTCATCAGGCCCATAATTGAGTACAATGCCCCTTTTAGGATGTGCCTTACCAGACACCTGCTGCAACTGGAAAGATCCCAAAAGTACCTCACCAAGAGGATCAAAGGGCTCAAACAGATGCCATATGCTGCCCGATTAAAGAAACTCCAGCTCTACTCAGTGGCATACCGCCTGTTCAGAGGCGATCTGTGCCTGACGTATAAAGCCATGTCCAACCCGGAATTAATGGACATGCTGCACCTCAGAAAATCCAAATCCCATCGAGCTACGTGCTCGAGAGACTTGAACCTCAGCACTGAAATAAATAGGACATGCTGGAGGGACAGATTCATAACCCAGAGGCTCCCTTCACTCTGGAATAAAATCCCAGTCCAGGTTAGGCAGAGTCCCTCATTGACTCTCTTCAAGAGGAATCTTGATGAGTGGATGGGAGATCATAGGTTTACCCCGGGTATCACTTCTGTGTCACTGTTAGACAGAGGCACCGTATACTAACCTCGAAAAAGGGCATAGCAAAATAAATTTAAAATGGGTGGCGAAAGCCAAACACATTCTGGCTAGGCTTATAAATGCCCTAGGGCAGATAGCCTAGTATGAACTTATGAACCTATAAGTAGACACCAAAGAATTTTTCCTCAGGTAGACAGCAAATGGTGGTGGTGTGATGGAGAAGAAAGAGGTGACAGAACATATTTTCTGGGAGTGTAATGAGTTGGTAGACTTTAAAAACTCCCTGCAGACTGCTCTATCAGAGATACTAGGTGACCAAACTGGTGTAAGTAAATAAATTATTTTTTGAGCTATGATACAGAATTGGAATTGCCTAGACATAGTAAGGCCTTGCTGAGTCTAATTATGGTGGCTGCCAAAAAAGCAATTACTAGAAAATGGAAGTCAAAGTCGAAACCAACTTTACCAGAATTAGCAAATATAGTAACAGAGATAAAGAAAATGGAGCTGGGATCTTTAGAAAAGGGTAGGGCAGCAAATTATATAAGAAACATGTGAATTGTGGGAACAATGCATATAAAGAAAGAACAAGGTTTAAAAGAAGAAAAGAAGGCAGGATTTGAATGAGCTATGCAATGTTTGACTGACAATGACTGGATAGATAATAAGAGATGCATAATGTTTGCAACTAAAATTGTGTCAGCATGGTTTGTAATATGTAATGTTTACAACTGAAATTGTGTCGGTATGGTTTGTTTTCATTTATATAAATGCAAGATTTCCTATGTCATATGTGATAATTTAATAAAGATTTTTCTTATTTAAAAAAAGTGGTAGTATGCAGCTATAGAGAGGGCGAGAGGTTTATGGGGCAAAAAGTATGTAAAATGTCATTATCACTGTGACGGTTACTTGTGTATATGTAGCATGTCTTGTTTGCTGTTAACACCTCTTTCACGTCCTTCTCTGCCTCTGGCATGCTGCATGTCAGCTTCCTGTAATTTGGGCCTTCTGGCACTTTCTTTGAGTAGTAGCTCATGTCTCGGGCAGTCTCGGGCAGTACTAAGTGTGTGATCTCTAGACTTAATTCTTCTGTCCATCACCAGCTGAAATGCAAGGTGCCGCTGGGCTAGATATTCTATTGGTGCCTTTTTTGTTCAGGGTATATATGCTGCCATTTAATAACGTGTTTCTGGGGAGATAATAAACATGACAAAAGCAAAAGTGATCAGTATATTAATTGGTGTTCTCACAATAAGAGAAACCTAATGTGATTGTATCTGAGTACGGTCTATAATACAAAAATCAGGAATTCACGATTGGAAATTCAAGATATATTGTACTGTCAATACTGTTTTGCCATCAAATGATCAAAAAGAAGGAACTCTTCAGTTAATGAGTGACCATGGAATACCCATGCAGGTGTAAGTGCAATTCTTTTACACTATAAACACAAGCAATTTACACTTCCATTTTGTTATATCACCACCAGTGTGGAAGTAAGTCCAAAGTTTTACCTGCCCACATCTCTTGCATCTCCCATATCTAATTGTCTTTATAGGTCTTTATTGGTCTTCTGCAGCCCTCCATGCACCAGAGTGCAATTAATATAGTCCCTCCTTATTTATTTTCTATAAATTAAAATTGTTTGGTTGTTAGGATGGATATATGACAATTAATCCATCTGCTACGTTGCAGTAATTTGGCCTCCTTTTCATTTGTCCTTTCTACTATCTTCATGATCCAGGAATAACAAACAGTAGCTATAACACAGCAAAGGCTGCCACCTGTTTATCAGAAGTCTGACAAATCTCTCTTATACTAACATCTGAGCAGCAAGATTTTATGGAATCATAAATATGCATAAGGAACTCAAACGCCAAAGTGCAGTAAGTCACAAAACCAAGAAGTATGATGATTCCACAGAAAAGACCACCAACCAACGAAATATCCTGAAAACTGTTTTTAATAGATGTGACAACAATAAAAGAGGTTGAACTGGTGACGTCGATGTACCCGCCCAAAACCTTTAGGGTTGCTACAGTTACGTCAGACTTTTAAAGTAAAGAAGTATATGATAGTTGCATTAATTTTAAAATAACCACCAAAAGAAACTTTTGACTGTAGTTGAAACTATTTTGGTGCTTCACTATTCGGGGTCAGGTGACCAGCAAATGATTATATATAGTATTGGGTTCTTCCAATACGCATCTCGATAAAGCCTGGTATTAACCAGGTGAAAGCGCTCATTTTGAATTGGATTGTTGTTCGTTTTTATTGTTGTCACGTCTATTAAAGACAGTTTTCAGGATATTTCGTTGGTTGGTGGTCTTTTCTGTGGAATCATCATGCATAAGGAACTGCTTTTTTTTTTTTTTTTTTGTTTGTTTTACTTTTCTGGGTGTTCACAATGTTTCACTCCTTTGGGTCAGCAGGCCTTGATATGCATGAGCAAAGGCCATTCCTTAAAGGCTATTTTGAAAGACTAAAAAATAGAACCCCACTAAATTGAAAGGGCATTTCCTGATTAATAATGACTAAAAATAATAATGAAGATTTTAAATGCTATTTTTGTGCTTATATTACTACAAGTGAGTGCAAGTGTCTCTTAAAGCCATCTGTGTTCAAAACAGTTTATGCATATTCTGAAAGTTTATAACTGAAAAATGTATGACATGGACCTTAAAAACTATAATATGATGGAGTTGACATGTTTTTTTATCAAGAAATTATTATATTAACATTGATAATTGTTTTTAATACTGTTCTTAGCCAGAACTGGGTGACTACCTTAAACCCAGAGAAGGCTAAAGATGTATCTTCAGGTTTTAGAATCACTGTAGCAGAACTAGCAGATATCTTGAGATGAAGAAGGATGGAAAGCTAATTTCAATATTTCAATGCTGTTCACTTCTTGTTTCCATTGTGGCATTGTGGCCAACTTGCATGGCTCTGTGTGTGTGTGTGTGTGTGTGTGTGTGTGTGTGTGTGTGTGTGTGTGTGTGTGTGTGTAGTACTGATGGCTAGAGAAAATACTTTATAAGATTAACTATCTTGCAGCTTAGCTAGGATAAGGAGTATTAAGAGGTGAGAGGCATGGAAACCCGATTTTATTGCTGTCTGGCTGTTTCCTTGTATGGATAGCTAACAGGCTATATGAGCACCAGGGGTGCATAGCTATACTGCAAAGTGGCTGGTATAAACATGGGTGTAGCAAAACCATCTCCTTATAAAGTATAGATGGAGTGTTAAATTGAAAATTCTCCACTACCTACCATCAACAAAATGCAGTTCTCTTTTCTTACTCATTTTAGTTCTCAGCTTATCCTCTATTCTCGTCCTCCTTCTGAGTCATCTGTCAACCTACCATGACTAAATAATAACTTTCAACATCTCTCCAATTCTGTCCCAACCACCTATCCGTACTTCTTTCCTAAACTCTCTACACATTGCACCAAACCTTTTTAATGATGCACATCACCTTTACCCCAAATGTGGACTAATTAATTCCATTTCAACTCAAATCAAAATAAAGGAAAGTGGAAAATTATTCTCCAAAAAACAAGAATCAGTAATATCTCAATATACTAAAATCCTCCTAGGAAAAGGCATTCACCCCATTCCTGGACCCGCCTAACAACACCAAAGAAACAATTCCCTTCCACTCACTACTCTAACCTCACAGGTCTGCCCCTCCCTGCCTGGTAATCTAGTTTTTGCCATCTTAAATACTAGACGTGTTAAGAAATAAAACTACTGAACTATATGCCTGTATTACCCACCACAAGCCTGATATTCTTGTTATAATTGAAACTTGTCTCAAACCCATCATAAACGTCTCAGAAATCACACACCTGTCAGCTATAGTATCATCCATAATGACTGTATAAAGAGGAAAGCTGGTGGTATTGATTTAATATTTCCCAACAGCTATCACATTTCCCCTACAACAAAATCAATACCAAAATTCAGTTCAGCAGAGCTTCTTATTACTTCCTTAAAAATAAACAATTATAAACAAATATGTCTTACTGTTCTGTACATCCCTGCTGGACAACACAGCTACACTGGAAGATGCCCTACACTGGATATATGTTTCAATTCCACAAGAAAAAAACTACTAGTGATGTCAATTTCAATTGGTTGCACATAACCTCTAACTCCCCTACATCCAGCATGAATGTATATAGTTTTCCATAACTAATTAATAGCACCACACATAATAGCAACACATCAAATTCCTTATTAGACTGGCTCCTAGTATCAGACCCAAGAAAATACACCACCACAGGCACAATGTCACACTCTCTTAATGACCAACTCCCAGTCTAAATAACCAGACATCTCACACATCCACTTAAACAGAATGTTTATAAAGCAACTCACAACCTGGCCAAGTTGAATCAAGCAATATTCATTACTACCCTATCATCTGTTAACCGAAGCCTCCTAAAAATATCCCCTTAAATTATGCTGTAAATGAATTCAGTACAACTTTCCTAAATATCCTAAATAGCCTTGCACCTTCTGAATTGCAGAGACTCAAAAGAAATAAATGCAATTTACCTGGGCAAAAAGTGTACAGTGCTAATGCAGAAATGAGAAAAGCTTGGAAAGAATAGCAAAAACATAAAACACCAGAATATTTCACAAACTTCACATTGCTCCACACAACCACACTAAGAAGTAGATAAATATAGACAAAGTTTCACTATAACAATATTCAGAACAATAGTAAACGCAGCCCTAAAATTCTCTGGTCAAGCATTAAAGAAATCTTACATCTTAGCCAAAAATTCAACCCTAACTCATAGCCCAATAACACACCACTCAAAAACGCATTAGAATTCAACTCCTATTTCATAGATAGTATAGTGTCCCTAAACAAGGATTCTCTAACATCTAATCCTAACCCTGCCCAACAGCTACATATTACCACATCCACTTTCACCTTCAAACATATGCTCACATCCTATATAAAACTACTCTTAAACAAGCTCCAGCCATGCGCTACCTCAGCTGATGACCTTCCAAGTGAGTACTTTAAAATAGCATCCAATAACATTGTCTGTCCTGTCTTAATCCTTACAAATAGATAAATCCAGGAATCCCACATTTTTCCCCACTAGAAAAAATCACACATTATACCTGTACATAAAGGAGGAGAAACAGACATCACTAATTTTATACCTATAGCAATTTTAGCTCTCCCCCTCCAAAATACTTGAAAATGTATTCAAAAACAATTGCTAAATTATCTCTTACAAGAAGAAATTCTATCCCACAAAAGCACAGCTTCTGTCCCTCCCATAGTACGAACACCACACTTCTAGCCCATATAGATACTGTCAATAAAGCCTGAGATAATGGCAAACTAGGATCCTGGCTCCTCCTTATTTCTAGACCAATCTAAAGCCTTCAATGCAGTTTGTCACAACAAATTTGTATTTCAAATGTCCTCACTAAGTCTATCTTAGCCCACCCTTCCTTGGTTCAAAAATTACTTGTCCAGTAAGTACCAGTCAATAAAATGACATTCAACCCACTTTCCATATCTCCCAGTCACTACCAGTGTACTCCAAAGATTTATTCTTGGACCCTTCCTCTTAAACAACTTCGCAAAAACCCTCCATGCAGTCACACAACAGGTCGACCTAATATAATACGCAGATGACTCCAGACTCATATGGATATCAGGCAACCTGGCACAGCTACACAAAACTACTCAGGAACCTTAAACAGCTACTGAAAAATTCCTTTATAACTCACAACTCATGCACAATAAATTTCTCATCCCTGACTATCTATCTAAATATGCCATAACCCTGTTTTTCCCGCACTTCATATTGCAATTACTGTTTGTATTACACTAACTTACTTTCAATTTCTCTAAACTGACTAAAACTTCTCTAAATATTAAATCATTGTGATATAAGTTGAATCTGTTCTTAACCAATGTATTCACACTATGTCTAATTTGAAGCAATTATTTAAATTGTAGGTATATTTGTATTACTTTGAAGACTGTAAAATTATAGTTATTAAGGTGTTTTTTGTAATACTTTGGAGCTTTTCTCCCCAGGCCTCTGCTGAAAATGGGTACCTGCTCAGTCAGTCATCCCCAGTATTCAAATGTCAGTAAAATAAATAAAAAAAATTCTACACATATGGATTATCAAAAGGTAATCTCCTGAACTGATTGATATTTGTCTTATTGCTTGAAATTTTGAATGTTGAACTATGGGCTTGCTTCTTACTCCTAAACATGCTCAGCTTCAGGGAAAGTATGTAGTTGCTTTCCATTCAGAAGAAAAGAAAGATCCTTGCATTCTGTTTTAACAGCATATTAAAACTTCAAAAGAGACCACAGCTCTCTCTGTTCTGAGTCAGGCAGAATTTTTCCTGCCCTCCCATCCATTTAAGTTGTCTTAAATACCACTGTCTTTCTAGTTGCCCGCCTCTTATGTTAATCTGACCATATATCTCATTTCTCTCTACTTTCACTGGCTTATGTGAGTAATCATAAAATCATCACTTTTGAAATCCCACCCCTTCAATTATTTAAATTTATTGGCCATCCTACAGTATTTCATAGTACCAAAATACAAAAGTGACCACCGCTTTCAGCCCATCTTGCTTTTTTAAAATAGTAACTCTCCACTAAACCTTAACTTTTTAAACAGGTAAAACTCGTTACCTACTTTCACATCTAACTTCTCTAGTGCACACTGCAGAGTGCATTCTTTTCAATCTTACCTTTAAGCATCCCTGTGACTAGCACTTTCTCTAATACCTGCTGGAAAGCACTAGGAAGCCTTAAACTCATACAAACACTGAACTCTCCTTGTTAACAAGGAGAAATTAATAGTAGGCACTAAACAGCCTATAATTGCAAAGTACCATGTTAAGGAAACAGCTCCTATACTTTACAAAGAAAAAAAAAGCCCCAAACCAGGCATGTCCAAGGGTCAGCTTCCGGTGATTTCTCCTGTCCACCTAGTGAATCTGGGCATACTGGGGCAATGCAGCAATTGCCTCATGTACACAGACAACCCTCTCCTCCTACCATCCAACACTACAACCTGTGAGAGATGCACTTACATAGCCAAAATGGAAGCAAAGCTCTCTACACCCAAGATTGTAATAAACAGTCAAGAGGAGAAGGTTAACACCCACACTACACCTCAAGCAACACATAGCCCTTCTAAACCCGCACCACCAACACCCACATATAGCAACACTAAATCCACATATGCAGAGGCCCTTAACTGTAACCTGCCCAAGCAACAAAGACCTCTGAAGCTGAAACGCAAACAAACACCAATCACAACCAATGTGTCACATAGTTCACAACACCAGTGTGCCACCCAGCAACAGCCTCTAAGGCAAGACAATGTACCTAACACTTTAGTCATAGGTGACTCTATAGTCCGGCACACTGATGTCCCTCTCACCAGGTTGAATAAGGAGAAAATTACAGTCAGCTGCCTGTCGGGTGCCAGGATACGCCACATAACGCATGCACTCAAGTCACTCCACAACAAGTACAAATATGACTCTGTCATTGTCCATGTTGGAGTGAATGACTTGAGACGTACCTCCATGGACTACATGAAAAGAGACATGGAAGAGCTCTCGGATCATGACGCACAGGCAGGTATGACCCTAGCCCTGAGAAGCATCCTACCTTCGCCCAGAATGATACCACAATATAAGGATAAAATAATTGACTTCAACAATTGGCTAAGCTTATGGTGTCATTCAAAGAGGATCCAGTATCTGTCTGCCTGGGATGACATGATTGACAGACCACGATGCTTTGCCAGAGATGGTCTGCACCTGTCGCCCCTGGGATTCAGGTTACTGGCTAAGGTTCTTGCCACCCCTATAGTGCCTTTTTTAGGCAAACTTCAAAGGATAATACCACCACCATAACAGGTACAAGCATGCAAAATCTGAAGGTAATGCTACTCAATGCTAGAAGTCTAAACCTCAAAATGCACTCTCTCGAGGCACTCCTAAAAATGGAGAACATCGATATCTGTGCAGTAACTGAGACCTGGTTCAAGGCTCCAGAGAGCACCCCTGCAATACCAGACTACAACTCTTACCACCCTTTTCGGCCACCAAACCAGGACCGAAACACTAAAGGTGGAGGAGTGTCAATATTCACCAAGGATATTCACATCACCAGGCTAGTTGGCCAACACAATGTGTCTGAAATTCTCCAAGTGCAACTAACACTAGGTAAGACTGCAATCCAAATTGTAGCTTGCTACAGATCCCCCACCATACCCCAAGATTCTCACTACACCTTTCTAAACATACTGGAAAATATTAAGATAGAACCAAACACCCTAATACTGGATGATTTTGACTACCCTGCCATTAACTGGGAAAACTACTCATGTCCCAACACCTTTGCGCAACGGTTCTTGTAATTCATAAATTCCAACGCCCTGGATCAACTAATTCATAGTCCCACCAGGGGCTCCAATATCCTAGACCTGGTCATTACCAACATGGGAAATAAATGCTCCATACCTATGGTTACCCCCTCGTTAGTCAGGTCTGACCATAAGCTAATCACCCTTAACATCCACATCCCACCCCCACCCCCCAGTAAAGAAACCACCATAAAAAACTTCTCCAAAGACAACTTCATGCTACTCAAGTCAGAAGTGACAAACTTCATGACACCCATGCAGACGGGAACTGAAAGTTCAACTGCTGAATCCTACACTATGGCACTGTATGAGCACATCCACTCATGCATGAATCGTGCCATCCCAAATAGAACCAAAACGCTCTCATCCAAAAAAAGGAAGCCAATCTGGTGGTCCCCTGCCATAAACAAACTTTACAACAAAAGGAATAAACTTTTGCAGAAAAGAGGAAAATCCCAGGATGCAAAATACTCCCTTACTAGCCTCAGTAAGAAACTGAGATGCCTCATAAAATCCTCCAAAGCTAGTTACGAAAATAAAATTGCCAAAGATTCCAAAGACAACCACAAAGCATTCTATAATTATGTCAAGAATCTAAATGGCAATGCTCAGATCTGCTCTGAGCTAAAACATAATGGCATTAAATATACTGATCCGAAGGATATTGCCAATATCCTGGCAGATCGATTCAGTGCCAACTTCACCCCACTCTCACCCCCTAAATGGCCCATCTCAATACCGGAAGATTGCCAAATTCCAGTAATAACAGCCACACAGGTACAAAACGCACTCTCTAAAGCCAAGAATACAGCATCCATGGGACCAGATGACATTCCGGGCTGTGTACTACATGAACTACAATATGAACTGGCACCTCACCTAAGTGTAATTTTTAATCATAGCCTCACCTCAGGTTTCGTGCCCACTGAGTGGCGCAGAGCTACAGTTATCCCAATCCACAAGGGGGGATCCACCTTGGATCCCGGAAACTACCATCCCATCAGTCTGACAAGCCTTATCTGCAAGGCCATGGAGCGTATTATCATGGAACTTATAAACAAAGACATTGGCAACCTTCAAACACTGGACCCCACCCAGTTTGGGTTTGTGAAGGGCCGATCTTGTCTCCTGAACCTGATTGACTTCTTTGAATCAGTCTCCAGAGCCATGGACAAGGGTAAGGTGGTCCACACAGCCTATCTAGACCTTGCCAAGGCATTTGACACCATCCCCCACTCTGGAATCATAGATAAACTTACTAAGTTGGGAATTAATCCCTATCTCACCCAGTGGGTTGCTAAATGGCTTACTGATAGAACCCACACTGTAAAAGTAGCTGACTCCAAATCCAGCTCCAGACAAGTGACAAGTGGAGTACCTCAGGGTTCAGTCCTGGGGCCGCTCTTGTTTGGCATCTACTTCTCTGAAGTACAGGTCAACACTAAGGGACTCTGGCTAACAAAGTTTGCAGAAACAGATGCTTGGTGCCAGAGCCATGGGCTCAAGCTCAATGCCAAGAAATGTATTGTTATCCCCTTTGGGAAAAAACATGTATCCATGAATTACCATATAGGTGGCAGTACACTAAACACAGAAAGTGTGATAAGAGACTTAGGGACACAGGTGGACAGTGGTCTCACCTTCGATAACCACATCGCCACAACAGTCAGGAAATCCTTCTATGTGGCATACCTCATCACGAAGGGCTTTTCATCCAGAAAAAAGGAGGTCATTGTCCCACTGTACTCATCCCTCATTAGACCCATTATAGAATACAATGCCCCATTTGGTATGTACCTCTTAAGACATCTGCAACAACTGGAAAGGCCTCAGAAATAACTCACTAAAAGAATCACAGGCCTAAAGCAGTTGCCCTATGCTGACCGCCTTAAAAAACTCCAGCTATACTCTGTCGCATATCGTCTACTCAGAGGCGATTTCTGCTTAACATACAAGGCCATGTCAAACCCAGAGCTGTTGGACATGCTACACTTAAAGAAATCCCAATCCCTCAGAGCTACACGCTCCAGGGATCTAAACCTTGTCATCACAATAAACAAAACATGTTGGAGGGATAGGTTCCTGACCCAGAGACTCCGCAGACTCTGGAATAGATTGCCCATACATGTCAAGCAGAGTGTCTCTTTGGACCTCTTCAAGAGGAACCTTGACGATTGGATGGGAAAAAGGAAATTCACCCCAGGGATCACGTCAGTCACCCTGCTAGACAGGGGCCCAGGAAAGTAAATAATGTGGGAAGAAATAGCCAGGGAATTGTTATGGCTAGGCTTGTATAGGCCCTAGGGCTGATAGCCTAGTACCATCCTATGAACCTATGAACCTATAATCCTGATGCAACATCAATTGTAGCATACTTTTCATTCAGATGGCCTTTGCAGAGAGCTACATGTGTGGAGTTAAAACAACTATGTTGTGCTTCAGCCTTCCAGTGGTGAATTCCAGACTCTGTTCAATAGATGGTTACGAGGAAACCATGCATACAAAACCAGACTTAATGAGAAATATAGCTGTAGCTGCCCCACAATAGTTTAGTATATAAGATAATAACAAGATCCGGCAGATTTTCATTCATATACTTTTGTTGTCTCATCAGACACGTCTGTATAGGGGTCAATTCAGTAAGAGAAGTAGTCACTGCATCTCATAGCTTATTCTAGTGCAATAAAATAGCCTCAGGAATCATCAGAAGTTGCCTTCAGTTTAACCCAGATATTTGCTTTTGTGAAATTCAATCTCCATGGAGACTGAGCATGGGTAACTTTCCTCCAAACTTTAAAGAATATGATGTGTATCTCGAGTGGCATTTTAACATGAGAACCTTATACTTGTCATTTTAGTGTGAAATGATAATTGGTTCATAGTAATACTAAGCTAGCTGCCCTTGTGGGCAATTTTAAGCCTAGCCAATTTTTCTTTCAAAGGTGTGAATCAAACCTTTTGACTCTGAGATAAGCACCTTAACCATTATTCCAACCAATAACCCATTATAATAATCTTATTTGATAACCAGGTAGGCCCACTGGACACACAGTCCCTTTTCGGGGGCAATCCAGGAACAGTGATTGGTTAAGTGAATTGCTCAAGGTCACACAAAAGGCTGAGGGAATCAAACCCTGTACCACAGCTCACAACCTTAACCCCTGTCAAATGCCAGGTATAATAATACCCACGGGCTGCTTTTTAGGTCATCCATTATTGCTGCACTTTTCTGTGACACACTAGATGAGATCTGCCAGACTTTTTCTATATGCTAGATGAGTGATGATTTTTTTTTTCAATTGCTGTGCAATGACAGCATTCAGATTGCCCTTTGGCCAATGTTTGATATGCACAGGGATGTAACTAGGCACACATATCAGAAATGTAATAGGGTAGTCTTTCATTTTTAAGGTGGCAACATTTCAACAAACTGAAAGATGATAAATGTCTGATCTTCAACTATATATATATATATATATATATATATATATAAATAAAAAAGGGTACAAGTGAGCCAGCAAAGAAGCCAAATGAGTTTGCAGAGATGTTTGTTTATTATACTGCTAGCTGTTCAGTTAGAGAGGTCTCAAATGAGGATTTCAGTATGTGTTGCACTTTTAATTACATATTTGGCTATGAGCTAAACAATAATGAACAGGTAAATTGTGAGGGGTACAGACTTATAAACTTAGTATACGAATCTAAAATCTCTGAAGCATCCCTGAATTTGAATAAGTTTCACTGCTACACTGCAATCCAACACTGCAGAATGTGCATCGGTGATAGGTGTTACACTATGGAGGGGGTGCATCATGGAAGTCCTAGAGTTCAAAATATCACTGTAATACCCCTGTTGCACTCGCAAAGCTGTTTAGGCCACAGGCCTTTTATAATGAACAGTAAAGCACACGTTTTTTCCTACAAGATGCCATTGTGATCTGTCAGCATACCTGAGGAATTGGAACACTACTGCACTAAACTGGTGATCACTTCTTTATGGGTCCTGAGTTCTAGTTTTATCTCACCAGTTCTGACTTTATTTGGTGTACTTTCAACACATGGCACAATAGCATGTGCAGAATCTAAGTGTTTCACCTTTTTTGCACTTTACCAACACAGCCAGAACATCTGACACTAAATAACATCATACTCTGGACATTATAGCAGCTGTAGTATGCATTATAAATAGCACTGAAGAAAATATCTATGCTGCCATCTTGAATACAGCTAAGTGGTGATTAATCATATCCTGCGAATTATCGCACATATTAAAGGATGCTATATCTCACAGTTGTAATTCTGTATTAGTAACTGTGCATATACATTTTTTTTTCTAAAGATTCTTCAGATTTCATTGTGTAAAGTATATTAGCCAAAATTTAGACACGGTAATTGGATTGTGTTGCTAACATATACTCATGTCTAATAGCATGGTGTGAGCTTAAATGGACCCTCCACATTGATCACTGTGGACATTGATAAAAATAACTAAATATAAAGTTGCAGAAAACTTACTTCCAAAATGAATAAGCACCATGAAAAGGATCTTGATATACCACAGGTTTCTATAGCACTGTTCGTTTTGCTTTATGTTGAATAGTTTGGGTCTGTGGGATTTGGGGGATTAAAACTATAAATTATTGTTTATGAACAATCTAATTTTCTGTCCATTGTCTTGAGATATCTCTGCCATGCTAAAATACATAATATTCCATTACCACATCTTATTAGGTTTAAGATCAGGTTTCAGAATTCCCTATGTTTATTTGAATTGTAGTTTATGTTTAGTGTCAGGACTTGTAAGAATAGTTCTTACACTGCTGATAGGGAACTGTATCAATCAGCACATGTTACAGCAATAGGTAAGGCTACAAGAAAAGTAGTGAGGACACAACATACATTTTTGGCATGGACAGAATTCATAAATTCAACAAAAGACAAGCCAAAGAGTAAAGATGAATTGACTTCCCTTTAAAAGGATGTTACCATTGCCAAGACAATGGGAATGTGAACCTTAATGATGCCCTTTAAAGTGATTTCAGACTAAACTGATTGCATTTGGGGGGAGTTTAGAAGACTGTAATAATGACTGTGGGGGCTGTTTAGGGAAAATGTGCCTCTAGTAGTTTCGTAATACTTAGAACTTCTAGAATATTCTGCTCCAAAGCTCAAAGCAGTTTTAAATTCCAGTGAGGCAAAAGAGCTCATGTGATCAGTCTGTTAAATAAATTCAACATTCCACATCCCTTCTATCCTGGTCTTTCCTTCACTCATCTGTCTATTCTATGCCTTGCTGAATTAATGTGTGGATTCTGTCTCTAACACCATAACAGTAGAGTCCTGTTCATAGGTCCTTGACATTCCCTGTGAAGAAGTACTTTTGCAGTTCCAGGGAATTGTTGGCCCCAGAAATGTGTTACCTGTGCCGCTCCATCCTCTTTCTTTTAACTGTGCACCAATATCATATCATCCCTCTCTTTTGGAAGGCAGTAAGAAAAGTTTTAGCCTGATCATATCCCTTTCCTTCCAAGTCTCACATCCTTCAAGTGGCATTCATGTAGACTACTCCCAGCAGCATAATGTCACTGTACTTATTTGGTTTGTAGAACTAACAGTATTCATGGTGCAGCCTGAGCAGTGGCTGGTATAGTGGAGGGTTACCTGTTTGTTTATGGAATATATCCCTCAAGGACTTAATGCAAAAGTTGTTGGCTGCTGCCACTGCCCATTCACTGTTTCTGATTGTCCAGTTCAGGTGGCAGCAACACCATGTATTTTGTGGCCTCTGTGCAGAGCTTTGCATTTACATGCAGTTTACTTCAATTGCCACTGTCAGAACACTTGGTCAAGCTTTCCAAATTGTTCCTTAGTCTGCAGCGTTCAACCTCCACAGTTGTTGCACCTAACTTTTGGCCAGAATGAAAGAGGATGATCTTATTCTCTCAGTTATTCTGGAAGCATGCACATTGATGAGAGCTGGACTCATGCCTTAACCATGTGATTAACCACTAATAACTACCCTTTCCTTTTACAATGTCCCACTCACCACAACCCTTTATATTCTACCACTCATCCATACAGCAATTCAATTCCTTAGTCTTCATCTTACTTCCAGTCCCCCTTAGTCTTCCTCACAGCATCCCATATGGAAGTACCTTAAAGGTTATACTGGGAAATTCATGTATACCATATTGACTGGAACTCCTCTGTCCTGTCAAAGGTTTGATTCTCACCACATCAACTGGAACTCCCTTTCCTGTTCAGCTGTAACTCTCTCATAAAACTGGATTACATTAGACAGACATCAACTTGTGGCCATGGACATATGCTTGTTGTTGTCCTGAAGACTGTTGTTATCATATAGAAAGGCGACCTGCCTTTCTCTGCTGATGGTCTTCATGATTTCCCTCTGCTGTTTGGTATACTGCTTTATGGTTCCCTGGATTTATTTAGCTCTTCATTGTGCAAGATCAGCATACTTACTGTCTTGCAGCTGATAGGCAATTCCACAATGTCAGATAGTATAGTGAACACTTCTTCTGGTGTGACCTATTGCACATTAGCCAGATCTTGCTTCCTGGACTGTACCTGTTTCACCTCTCTATCCCTTCATCTTATTATTTTCCCCTAATGTTTGCCCAAATTGCTAGGTTCACCTTCCGGTATAGTCAAATTGTCTTACTGCATTTCGCTGCAACCTTTTCAAACTCTTCTTCATAGCTCTGAGAACTACACCCCTAACCCATTACCATACTGTTTACTGCCTCATTTTTCCTGTCCCCAACTCAGTTTCACCTATACCCCTTCACTTCTTAATCCACACACCTAAAATCTCATACCATCTTCTTTGTCTTTGATGCCTTTCCCAACATTCCATTCTGAAGCATACATGGGTATGACCAGTATTAACAATTACACCTTTACCTGGACATACACAACCCCCACCCCCCACTTGGTCAGGGCAACATTCAGAATGAATTCAGTATATTATGAATCAGTCCCAGACAAGATGGCTGAAGACCTCATTACCTAAACCTTTGTCAGCTACTGATCTATCACCATACCACTCAACTGTCCAGATTTTTCATAGAATACCTAGATTTCTGTCTCATATTTATGATCTGTTCCTCAGAAACTCTGAGGTTCCCTGGCAAATAATTGGGGATTGCTGTCACTAAATAAAGACATACATTTGAATTTCAGACTTCATATCCCTGAGTAAATTCATGTTAACACAAAACATGGTATTCTATCGACTTTATGATTTTATAAGGCAATGATTAAAATATGCCCCTGAATTTGAACCTCTGTTCATCATTATATTTGGCTATGTACAGATTTCTTGCACTAAAAAGTTGAAAAGCATGCACTTCACTTTTCTAGAGGCGAGAATCTCCCAGTCTTCACCAGACATATATAGATTGTTTAGAACTATAACCATATTTTTCCTATCCTATTCCTTTATTCTCTTCTCCAATGTCTCTCCCTTCTCCATTCACGTGTTTGGGCTGATATACTGCATTGCCACATTTTTTCCCTCCTTGTTTCTCTTCTTTAACCACTATGATGCTTATCGTAGGCCCTGCACATTCCCTTGAATCCTCAGTAGGACATTCACCATTTCCAACTGGCAGAAAAAGTGGTAGGATAAGATGGCCAAATGGCCCCTATCAACAATATGATTTGGTGTTTTTTAATGCTGGCTATAGTTGATTCATGCTAACTTAATGAGTACATTTATTTATGTAGTAGGTTCATAGGCAAACTGAACAGATCCAGAAAATGTTCTTTTTCAGGAAGCATCTGGGAATTCCACTGATTTTATTTGCAGTAAAAAGACTTATACAAACAAATTAAAAGAAACACAAGTAAGACTATTTTGTGTCAAACAAAGATTTAGGATGAGGGTTATTTAAAGTATTTTTGAAGGGGGGGGGGGCAAAATGTCTGTAAATGTGGAAAGTTGTTCATCATAGTAGAGATAAATGAAAAACAGCAAATCATACACATCTGATGATTGCCATGTGATGGTTTCAGATGACCTCAGTAGTGTTGTCAAATGTATCAAAGGAGTATTTGTGTTGTTGGCTAACATCTCTCAACCATTTTATGTTTTTATATTGAACAAGGAATAAAGAGTACTTTATGTTAAGTTCTGTAAGAAGGAACAGAGTGTAGGCTGAACCAGTTAGGAGAATAAAGTTCTACAAAGTGAAAGTAAAAGAACATTTGAAAGTACGTGAAAAATGAAGGTCCATAATGAAACACAAGAAAGTTAAAAGACAAATCTTTTTAGATGTCATCATAAATCGGTTTTGTCAACCTATCTTGGACACTAGGATTAACGCCAACCAGTCTCCTCTATGTTTACATGAGTATTATTTACTTTGATTAATGCTGCAGCATACATGCAAAGTTATTTCTGTACCACTCAGATAGACAGACATGTGATGCAAACTGTATTTCTGGTTCCTCAGTTATCCCATGATCCAATTTACTTGTGTGTTAGTATATTTGCTGAACAGATCTGTATTGACTCTTTTCAGCCATGATCTGGCACAGAAGGTAGGTTACAAAGATACACAATCAACATTATTTAAGCTAGGACAGGATAGTCTTATTTATAGAAATAACTAAATAGACCCTAATCATTGTTCTTTTTTATATGTATAATGTACATATGCATTGCAGAAGGACCAAGTCAAATAAGAATGTGATTAAGCTGTCAGTAAAGAGTTAATTTTATATATCCTAGATAAAATAATATCTTTTTAAATATAATTGTGGATGCAAATGCACATTTTCAGAACAGCAACACAGACTGGCATGTATTTATCCATGCACAGTTAACTGCAGAAGAGCTTATACATACAGTAAACAACTTTTAACAGATGTCACTTAACAAAAGACATAAAAGACTGATGTATAATAAAAATTCAAGTAAGTCTTCTGCTAGCCTGCAGCAAGTCTTCATGCAAAAAAAATTATAACATAATACATTTCATTTTGATACAATAAGGTGCGTTGCACTTGAGATGCTATTGCTCTATTCTCGAACTAGGTAAACAATCTATGCTTGCACATTTCCTGGTCTCTGTGTTTTAGTGGGGCTAAGGCACCACTTACCATGTCATAATATTAGCTGTGTATTATAGTTAACATACACCAAATCTGTAAGGCAATCCTCAATATGGGCTTCATTGTGACTGTATTTATCCAAATTCATTAGACAAGCATGGTGGCAAAGAGTCATATCAAACCATTAGTCAACATAATTTTCTTAATGATGGTTTTATTTCTTTTTCACAAAACATACACAATTTTGTCTGCTATATGCTTTTATTTATCCACTAGGCAGAGTAGCCACTGTTCCATTGGGTATAATATTTTTGTACTACCACTCCATCCATGAATCTCTGACCACGTTGAATTCAAAAATGGTATGCAAAATTCTATATTATCCCCAGAAAACTAACTACTGTCAATTATTAAAAAATAAACTGTATTGATTGTTTATATGCATGACTATAATATGTTTTTCTCTTTGAAGAAACCTCCAGACTTTACTTTCATGGTTTATGTACCATCCTACTCTCGGTGGCAATTAAACAAATTATTTCATGACAAGATATCCTGTTAGTACAACATGCACGTTTGTTTTGAGATACAGTTCAAACCTGAGTACCGTCAAATCATTGGAAGATTATACTGAGCTGAAATCTGTTCCAGAAATGATGAGCATGAAGCAAGGGTCACCCTGGACTGGATGCTAGTACATTGTGGGGCAACAGAGATAGAGATGGTGAAATGAATACTGGGGTAATTTAGCCTGAACACAGCTTAAGTAGCATGTCTCTGAAAGGTGGGAAGAAAACAGAATACCTGTTGGAAATCCCTGCAGACATTTGGAAAAGGTACCAATTCAATGGAGATACCTTCTGGATTCCCAACAGGTAAAAGCCAGTCATGCTACCCAATATACCACCATGCCACCCAATTTGCAGCAGTTCCATATGAGAATGATAAACAGAAACTGGGTGATGCTGAGATTGGTAACTCAAAGAAAACATTTTAATGGGGTGAGAAGTCTCCTGCATCTCTTATACCACACACTTATGTATAATCATGATTTTAAATTCATCTCCATGCTGTCCAGTCCCTCAGTGCTGTGAGGTCAGCATTCTCTCCTACTTAAAACTGACCAAAATGCCACCCAGATAAATTAAATGCTTTCCTACTGCTTCTAACAATTAATTGACTAGGAAACCACAAACAAACATGAGCATGAAGGTTGCCTTTCACCCAGCAATTCTCCTGTCCTCAAAATTGACCAATGATCACCCAGATAAATTAAAATGCTTCCTACTGCTTCTAACAAGTAATTGACCAGGAAACCACAAAGAGACATGAGTGTGAAGGTCTGCTTTCACCTAACAATGTAAGTCTACCACTATGAAAAATTAGTTTTTCTCTTGAGTACATCACAGAGGGGCTGTACCCACTCAGTTCACCCACAATTTGCTTGGGATCACTCTGCTCCCCTATCCTACCCCCATTTCTCACCCACCCACACTATGCCTACATGAATTTTAAAGTAATCACTCCTACAAACCCCATTAGCCAATCAAACAGGGAAATGAATCCAAAATACAGCACTCCTTAAATAATGAACCCTACTCCCTCTAAGACACACAAAGTTCATCTGGTCAAATAGATATTAAGTACTTAACTACAAAAGCCCCAGTACCAGCACACTAAACTAAGATTTTGACAGTAACTTTCTCTCTATTTCTAACTCACACTGCAACAATATGTTACCCTTATACACGGCTGCACTATTAATCTTGACACTAATCAGGGGCGGCTCATGCTATAGGACTGCAGGACTGCAGCCCCCATGCTGTGGTAAGAAAAGAAGAAAAGAAAAAACAAAACAAAAAAAATTGCGAGTCCCGGAACTCCATGCATGCATGTTTGACATTCCCGGAACTCAGAGAACTACAGACTGCTGTGTCAGCAGTCCAGATAGGTGGAAAGACATCTTTGCCCTGCAGATGCCCAGAAGTCTATGCGGTTACAATCGCATAGAATGGAAGAGCTCTTGCAGGGAAACCAGCAGCTGAGGTTGAGAAGACATTCAGCTTGGAGCCTACTCTTGAAGGGAAACCAGCAGCCGAGGCTGAGAAGATATTCAGCTTGCATGGGACTGAGGAACAGAAGTGTATGGCAGATGGACTGAGGACACAACTCAATATTCAGGTAGAGGTGTGTGTGTGTGTGTGTGTGTGTGTGTGTGTGTGTGTGTGTGTGTGTGTGTGTGTGTGTGTGTGTAAGTGTAAAATGCCCCAGTAGTTATATACTGCTGGCTAGAGAGAACTTAGGATACATGGTTGTGGGTAGTGAACACCTCAGGCTTGAACCCTGTACCTTGAGTGTAAGTAGCAAGAGCCTGAATTCCCTACCCACTACCATTTGTAAAAAAATTTGCAGATTTTTGCCTCATATTTGTTCTGTTCCTTATAAAATCTGTTTCTGAATTTTTTTAAAAAAAAGAGAAAAAGCTTGCTAGGCAGAGAGATATGAGCAGATCGATTTTAGTAAATATAAAAAATATATAAAATACTTTAAAATGCAACAAGGATAAACACTTTCATACACACAGGTACTTTTTCAGATCCAATTAAAAATCTCTGCACCAGAGTGCACTTTTCAATGTCTGAGATCACGTGACCTTAATATTGGCTTAACTGGGATGACATCATTTAACCCCTTACCTTCAGTTGCCCTAAATAAATGCATCCACTTTATTTCCACACATTCTGTTTGTGTTTTTATATCACCTCCTCTAAGTCTTTGTGTGTACACTTCTAGCACCAAAAATTTAAACCAATGATTATACCCTGCTGTTTTAACATGTTTAGACAGTGCATTCCTTTCATCACTCCTAGTAATGCTATAAATGTACCCTCTTATTCGATCTCTTAAACAACGGTTGGTTTTTCCAACATGAAAACTTCTACAGATCACACGACATACAGTGCACCACATTCTGACTATCACAGTCAGCATAAAGTCTAATATCATAAACCCGTCCTGTATCTGGGTGTATGAATTTGTCATCAATATCTATGTATCTACACACATTACAATGATGGCAGGGATATGTGCCTATTTTTTAACTTACTATATTCTTCTTTTTGCTAATCAGAGGCTTATAGCATAACATCTTTTTTAATGAAGGGCGATTTTTAAAACAGAAGGAGGGAGAATCTCCTAAGAGCCCTTTACATTTCTCATCTGAGGCTAAAACTGTCCAATGTTTCCTAATGATCCCACAAATGGAGCCTGAGTCCTTGGAATGTGTAAGACTCATATGTGTTGGCTGAGTGGGCTGTCAAGCCAAAGGAGTAGGCTGATTAGCTTGCTCCTTAAAGTAAGGTCTCATTTGAGTGTTTCTCAACATAACTGCATCATTCTGTGCAGTTATAATCTCGGAATTGTTGTATCCGCTATTTAAAAGGCTAGATGTAAGAGTCTCAAAAGAATCACGCATATCACTATCTTTAGTGTTCAATCTAGCTGTTCTAAAAAACTGTCCTTTTAGAACATTCTGCTTAACATGCTTGGGATGCATGCTCTGAGAATGTACAACATTGTTGGTTTTACAAGGTTTAACATATTGTTTAGTGTATAACCCTCCTGGGGTCTTATGCACCATCACATCTAAAAAAGAAATAGACTCATCCGACCAATCATAGGAAAACCGAAGAAAGCTAGTGGTGCTATTCAGATAATGCACAAATCGGTCAAGGGTTTCTGCTGTGTCCCCCCAAATAAGAAACAGGTCATCCAAATAATGGCCACAATAAAGGACAGACCCCTTAAACCCATTCAAATCAGAAAATACATTCTGTATTTCCCACTCAGCCAAAGCCATATTGGCATAACTGCTGGCACATACCATGCCCATGGCCACTCCTGTCTGTTGTAGGTAATGCTCATCTTTAATCATAAACACATTGTGTTCCAATATGAGTTCTAGCAGGGTACAGATCAAATACACTTTATCATTGTTATATGCAGGATTTTGACCCAAAAGTGCTCTAACATTGTCAATACCTGCACTATTTGGAATACAGGTAAACAGAGAAGTAACATCCATAGTAACCAAAAGGACCTTTTCTCTATAATTCATTACAGTCCAATTGTACAACTTATTAAGGAAATCTCTGGTGTCTCTCAGAATGTTCACTATTCCATTAATCACCGGGCAAAGTTGATTTTCTACATAGATAGACATAGGCTCTGTAGCACATCCCCTGCCAGAGACTATTGGCCATATGGGTGGATGTAACTGATCTTTATGGACCTTAGGTAGCCCATACATTTTCAGTATTACTGCATTCTCAACCCAAAAATATTCATACAAGCACCTGTCTATCACTCCTTCCATCAGCAGAGTTTCAACTCTCTCATGTATATTGGCAGTTAATTTAGTTACCTCTAATCTGCTTATTTTGATGTAAGTACATTCATCATTTAATACAGTAACATAGCATTCAAATTATTTGAAACATCCATGACAACTATACCACCCCCTTTGTCAGCAGGGTGAAAACAAATATCATTGCATTTAATTAAATCTAGTAAAGAAGAATACTCTTCTCGACTTAAATAATTATAACTTTTCACATTCTTACCAGCGGGATGAGAAAAATAACTGTAAATATCATCAACACATAGCTTAAAGAAGGCTTCTACTAAAGGAGTATTTATAGGTGTAAACATGCTAGGTCTTCTATAAGCACAAACATCAGAGATCTCTCTATTCCCATACATTAATTTCAGGGAAATTCTCCTAATAAAAAGTTTCAAATCATTCAACACATAATTAAGTGTGGAATTACCCGCCAGTATAAAATTAAGTCCACAATTCAGTACATTAATTTGCTCTAAAGTTAAAGTCATAGAAGAAAGATTAAAGATCAAACCTTCCACACCTTGATTGAGACAGTTGGACCTATCTCTATCGGTTCTTGCGTATATTGTCTTTTCTTGTAATTCTTGTCTCTGCTCTGAGACCTCCCTCTCTGCTTCATTTTCAGAAGCTTGGGTGCCTGTAATAGTAAAAAAGGCTGTTTCTGCACTAGCAAACCATTCTCTTCTTCCATAGCTCCACTGGCCTGACTGTTCTGCACCAGACCTGTCCTCATATTCAGCGTTGAGGCAGTCTCAGTTGTGATATTCATTCCTGGTCCTAGCAGTGCCAGATAACTGCTAAGCGAACCTTGAGAGTGCTCAGAAGAAATAATCATTGTTGTAGTTTTCTGTAGCTCTTCATCTCGTGCCACATTCCCTTCAGCTGTCAAAGTCTTATCGCTGTTGGGTGTACATACTGCTTGTGGTGCTACAGTAGTACCTCTCCCATTCTTCCACACCTTATTGCTATTGGTTGAATGTGCTTCCTTTTGAATTCTTATACGCTCTAGTCCACAAGAAGAGCATCTATCATCGGACCATGTGAAAATATGGCCACTATTAACATCTCTCAGGTCCCTGGACAGTTTTTTCTTTTTACTTCCTGCAGCCATTTATCATACTGCACCAACTCTTCAAACAGGTCATCGAGTTTATACCTAAAAGATATAAGCTCTGCTGAGGAGTTAAGCTCTGTAATGGCATCCATGATCTTTCTACGTAGGCTACTCTCAACAGGAGAGAAGTACTTAAGCAATAAGCGTATATACCCAGTACTGACCTCTAAGTTATAAATCTGCCATTTTTTAAGCAAGTCAGGTAATGAGTTGCCATAAGTGGGCATTTTACATACCCTTAAACCTTTTGGAATCACTTTGAAGTGTAAACATACTTCAAAGTGTATTCTTTGCCACTTGAGTCTCTTGTATCGGTAGAAGTTGTTCTCTATAGACTGGAACATCTGAAAGAAACATTCATAGCTCCCAGTCTCTACTGTGTCAGTTGTATCCGACTCTTCTGCATCTACGTTCATTGAAAAGAGGGGATTGCTATTCACCCCTAAAAGGCAATCTGTATTTTTGTTTATTTACATAGTTGATGGTGCAATGGTGCCTGACAGCTACAGGTTCTCTGGTTTGATTCTTGGCTGGGGTGCCTTCTATGTGGAGTCTGCATGTCATCCCTGTGTTTGTGTGGGTTTGGTCTGGTGTCCTCCCATCTTACAAAGACATGTGTCTGGAGTGTTTCTCCCTGGGCCTCTGCTGAAAAATAGCTTTTGTTCCAAGTCAGACTTTCCTGGTTAACAAATGTTAAATAAATAAATAAATAACAATGACAGGTATTTGAATTTCAGACTTCATATTCTTCAGAAAATACATGGCAACACAAAACCTTTTATTCTAGTAAGTTTCTAAGTTTATAAGATGGATATTTGAAATGTGTCCCTATTTTTGGGACTGTATTCCCCCATTATTGGCTTTGTCCAGTTTTTTGTGCTAAGGTTGAAAGCTATGGTGAGAACTGAATTAACTGAATAGGTTTGGGGGGTGTATTCCCCCATTACTGGCTTTGTTCAGGTGTTTTGTGCTGAGGTTGACAGCTATGGTGAGAACTGAATTCACTAAATGGTAGCTATTTAAGTTTCATTCAGCTGATTTGGCATAGTGGTATGTTGCTCTGACTGTTATGCACAGGGTCCTGGGTTCAAGACTTGGCAGTAAAATGTATGGTGGTAACACAGTATTTTATTCTAGCAACTTTCCAAGATTATACAAGCAATGTTTAAAATGTGTCCATGTTTTTTGGGCTTTTGTCCCCCCCAATAAAATGTTGTCTTTTTCCAGATGTCTTATGCTGCAAAGTTCAGAGATACAGCTGGGTGTTGAGTAAATTGTACAAGGATCTGAGAGCTGCAGGGGAGGAGAAGTCTAGTGCTGCTTATGCTGAGTCTCTTTGCATTGTTAATAGCACAACAGGTAGTATACTTGCTTTTGATGCAGAAGGCTGTGGGTTCTACTGCCACAGTATTTAGATGAATTGCTTATACTGTACTGTGTTGTAAAGGGGGTGGATGCTGCAGTCCCTTTTGGAGAAGATACCTAGTAACTATGAACCTGTTATCAGTTTGCCATCCATTCCTGATTGCAATATTACTAGCTTATCATTTTTAATGTAGCATAAGCAATTTATTCCTCAAGGGCAAGAGGCACTTTATTTGTAGATGAAACAACAAAATATAAAGTTGTTTGCTAGCAGCAACCTCTTCATTAGTTACAGATCTCTTTAATATGGACTTATTTAGTTTTCAGAGATTGTGCATATTTACTGATACTGGTGGATTGTTGAAGTTTGAGTAGACTTTTATGATGGAAATGTTCTAAATTGGGCAGTTTTGTCATTATTGGTGCCATTATGTTTCATTGTTTACTGGAAAAATGTTCAAAATAATAAATTTAAAACACCCTCTAACAACTTTAGTGTGTTGTACAAGGAATATAATTTAATATAATCAGGAAGGTGTATCAAAGAGCAAATGTATGTTTTGTGTGCAAGGGGCCTATGATTTGAAAACAGCCCAAAGTTAATCTTTATCTGCCATTGGCAAAATGTATTTTCTTTGAATGTGGGTTTCAATGCTGCTTCAATGAATGTGAGTTTCAAGGGCAGAGAAGTTTTAATGCTAAGTCTATTTTCATTGTGAGACTGCATTGCTTTGTTTACAAGATATCTATTAGTGTTTGCACTGTAAAATGCAAAATAAAACTTTCAAATGAAATCCAAATCATCACAGAAGTAAAGCAGTATGCACATTACAGTGCTTGTGGTAAATGGGGAAAAATAACCAAGGAATGGGACATTGGAATGACTGCAGGGGGGAGGCTCCATTCGACCATTATTTTGTGAGGGGGGAAGGGCAGCAAACTCAAAGACAGCCCCGACCAAACTATAACTCTCAACTGTCCAGATTTTTACAGAATGAATAGATTTTTGCTTCTTACTTTTGGTTTGTTCCTCATACAATTTGTGTTTTTTGGCAAATCATTTAGGAATGAAGTCATTAAATAATGACAGACATTGAGTTTCAGATGTCATAACCTTCAGAAAAATGCATGCTAAAGCAAGACCTATTCTATCAACTGTCTAAGTTTATACAAGAGCCATTTTTGGTACTGTTTGTATGTTCTCCCAATATATTTGACCTGGTCCAGATTTCTTGCATTAAGAGGTTGAGAGGTACATACAAATAGATTGCTTTATAGAATTAGGAATATCCAAACCTCTCAAATGTCCCCAATTTTGGCTCAAAATGTTGCTCTCCCCCTAATAATCCCTCTGCAAAATGGCAATTTTGGAAGAAAACGTGGAGCGTTTACAATTATAGATAACTGTAATGATCAGAGTTATAGATTACTTTTATTTCAGAAATGCATGTAGAGTCTTTTATTTTGCCAGCTGCTCAAGTTAACAGTACTAATATTAAAAAGGTGTCCCCTTGTTGACAGGTTCCCAGCTGTATTGTGTGGCAATTTTATATTTTTGCATCACATTTTTGTCTGTTTTTCATAAAATTGTCATTTTTCTGGCAAATTAGTGGCACATCATTAAATATTGAAGTTAGAAAATAATGACAGACATTTGAGTTTCAGATTTCATACCCTTCATGCAAGACCTACTACTATTCTATCATCTTTCTAAGTTTATAAGAGTAATATTTAAAAATTATCTTTATGTTTGGGCCTTTGTCCCACTTCTATGTATGGCTTGTCCAAATTTCTTCCTCTGAGGTTGAGAGGTATGATTGTCAGAGCCGTCATTGTCAGCCAGAGACATTTCAAATTGTGACATACTTGTTGCACCCCACTCCTTCATGTAGTGACTCTGGATGAGTCCAAGCAAGGCAGGGAGCAGTTATGCAATGTAAGTGTGCAGAGTATTCCCCCATCCAAGGTAGACACAAGTACGACCGTGGCTTTTCATCTGTCTTTGATTTTGCAAAATGTTATGATTTTCTGTCATATTTTTATACTGTTGATTTATGCTTCTTATTATTCAGAAAATGCATATTGGTGCAGTGCCCTGTTTCTCTGTGTTTAAGTAGCAATGCTGTAATGACCATCAGGTAAGCTTGTCGGAGACTCTAAGATGCAAGTAAGCTTTAATAAGCATACTGTTAAAGAATTACCAACATTGAAAGCCTTTTTGTTGTTGCCATGCAGAGAATATTTACATAACTAGATAATTTATAAGCCTTAGGTATTGAAATGCATATGACAGTATTTGTAATAAAGGACAGGATTACATTATTTTCAGTAGCTTATTACATTTGTTGGAGACTTGCAGTCATCTTTGCAGGCTTTACCGATAAACTAAACAGAATGGCAATCTATCATGTGTGGTCCATAACCTGTGCAGTAATCCTTTAATCAATTTATCTTGAGCTTGTTTCTTGTTTGCTGTTCATTTTTTAGTTTGATCATGTCTTCTCTATGAAACAAGTAGATAGTTGTTGCCAGGAAGCAGGTCTTTTTTGGATAAGAAACCTTTTTACAAGTGGGGGTATCACAGAGATTGCTACTTTCTGCATGTTACTTGGTACTTTTGTAAAGCTGAATATAAATTATAATTAGAACTGCAGTGCAAGGAGAAGTGGTTTGAGTTGAGTGCTGCTTGTTTTTTTTATACTTGATTTTTGACTGGCATTCCAGTAATGTATTTAAAAAGTAATTTATTTTTTCATGCCTCACAACCTTTCTGTTTCCATCTAGATATTACATAAGCTGTCATGTTGCCAATGCATTGAAATATTTTTTTCTTCTACACTTCCTTTTGTCTTGATTGGACTCTTGTAATGACGGTTTGGCCCCCAGGGCAGCATATTTAAAGTTCCAGTTGTTGCCGTTTTGAGCATAGGTCCACCCCTTTCTAGTTGGTCACACCCCTTCCCATTGGCCCCACCCATTCAGCTGTCTCCTGCAGCCCCCCTTTGATTTGAAGTCACCAGCCAGCACTGACACTATCAGTACATTTAACCTAATCCGCATCCACCTAAATAATTCTATCCACTCCTATACTACTTTAATCTTCTATCCACGATAAATAAAACATAAAGGCATTATCATATCCGCTCAGTCTTTAAAATTTCACCCACCCAACAAGCCTTCTACACTCTACTCACACACCACAATTCCCCCCACATCTCACAGAAATATGATAGGTACATAGTCAAAATCCTTAATACCATAATAAACATAGCATCTAAACTAACTCTTAGCAGAGATATCCACCCTAACTCTGGCCCAAATAGTAACCTAGTTAGAATATGGCTCCAACCCACCAACCAGTCCCAGTCTCTACTAAACCTCCCAAGGAAACCAGCTGATATTATTATTAAATATAAATACCAGAAGTATTGCTAACAAAATCCAAGAACTACATGCCACTCTCTCTCTCTTTATTCACCAGATATTGTTCTATTTACTGGAACCAGATAAAACCTGATAAAAGCAACAATGAAATTCTTGCTCCTGGATATAATATTCTATGGCAAGACAGAAAGGGCAAGATGGGAGGAGGAATAGCCACCATATTTAAAAATAACCTTACTCTAGAAGCCATAGAATGTAATTCCATGGACTTTAACAAGGCAGAAGTGATCTTTACAAAACTAAAGATTAATTCTAAAAATATTTAAATATAATAGGAACATATATACCCCTGGAAATAACCTTCCCACATTAGAAAATATACTGCATTGGTGCTCAAAAGCATTGCTCCAGGAAACAATAATCATGGGCAAGTTCAACAGTGATTGGTTCACCTGTAACTCCTAAAATCCCCCTAACAACATCAACCTCCATGGCTTTACCCAAATTGCTCAAGTTCCCACTAGAACTGACAAATCGTCTAATAGGCACTCCATCCTTAATTGGATATTAACAAATAGACCTGCTCTCTCCTTTCACTCTGGGTGTCTCCCAGATAGCCTCAGTTATCATTTCCCATCCTATTTACTCAGACATCGAATAAACCCATCAAAATATACTACTTGCCATCTTATAAGAAATAAAAGTAACTTTAACCTTGAAGACTTCATATCCACCCTCAAACTTTGCAATAGGGCACCACTTAAATATCTCCCCCTAGAGGATGCTCTAAAATATTTTAATTCTATCTTCCTGAACATCTTGAATGCACTAGCTTCTCCAAGAAGTATAAAAATAAAATCTAACATTACCTAACCAAAGAAACCAGGGCACTGCTAAAAAGGAGAAGTAAGGCTTGGGTTCAATCGCACAATATTGAATGTCAAGCTGCCAAACAGGCATACCAAGAGTTCAGAAATAAGGCAAAGAAGCTGATTAAATAGGGCAATATAAACTACTACTATAATATCCAAATTAAACACCAGAATAATTCACAAAAGTTTTGGTCAGCCATTAATAACATCCTTCTACTAGGTAATGCTAGCTCACCCTCCCCATCTACTACTAACAATCCAGATAGCATAGCCACCCAATTTAATAAATATTTCACTGAGACAATTTTAGCTCTCTCTAACAAGTATGGTTCCGCTCCTACTCCCATTCCTCCTACATCATGTAATAACAACACCTTTTCCTTACAAGCTGTCTCTACTGATGTGATAAAAAATTAAAAGACTGAAGCCCACAACCCTAGCAACTGATAACCTGTCAACTAAATATCCAGAGTTCCTGCAGATGACATTTTCTTCCCTGTATCCATCCTTATTAACAGATCTATCTCTGAACACCAAATCCCAGCTATTTGGAAAATGTCACATATTATTCCATTACATAAAGGAGGCAATGCAACAGAATTGTCCAACTATCATCCAATTGCTATCCTGTCATTTTTCCAAGATTCTTGACAGATGCATTTATACACAAATTATGGACTTCCTGCTTACTAACAAACTTCTACCCAATACTCAACCTGGATTTTGACCCTTCCACAGTGCTACCTCTGCTCTAACACCTTTCACTGACACATTTAATCACCATAGAAGTAGCAGCAAATTTGTCTCCTCTATCTTTCTTGACCTATCAAATGCCTTTGAGATGGTGTTTCATAATAAGTTTATAAATGTACTCTCTGAACTGAATCGAAGCCAGTCTACTATTGCTTGGTTCCAAGACTACCTTACTGGTTGAGAGCAAGCAGTTCAATGGCAAAAAATGTCTCTCCTCTTCTACCTGTCACCCTAGGGGTTCCTGAAGGATCTGTCCTTGGTCCCCTACTTTTCACTCTATTTACTAATAATCTCTACACCTCACCCCCTCAACCCTGCATGCTTAAATGGCTCAGTATGCAGACAAGTCCATGTTGATATGTGCCGCTCCTTTATTACAGCAACTGCAATTAATAACACAACAGTCTTTCTCAGTAGCAGAAGCATGGCCAATTAATTCTCAACTTATTTTGAATCCTAACAAAACCAAGCTCATCCTTTTCAAACCCACTAGAACTACTGACCCCCCCATTCAATATCATGTCCATGAATAAAATCATTTCATCCATAGTCCAACCTGAGCGTTTGGTGCACAAGTGCACAAAACATTTGGTAACTACATAACAATAAGCAGTGTCTTACTAACAACACAGAAGCCACCATTGCAAGAACCCATCTTATCTCAACTGTCCTGTATGCCTCACCAATGCCCACAGATTGTTCCTTTAGGTCACACCACTCCATAGTACTCAAACAATTTAATCGGTTAGAACTTCATCAACTCCTATTTTATAACCAACGTATGATGGCTCATAAAATTCTACATCAACATGAGAAAAACCCAGCCCTTCAAAACCTACTCTATGCATACTCCATTAATGGTATCCTGATCTCTAGTAATAAATCTCTGATAAGCATTACCAAGGCCAATAATGCTGCAGGAGACTCCCTCTTATCAAACTGTATAGCTAAAATCTGGAACGCATTGTCTATAGATATAATGTCTTGTACCAACTTATCTCATTTTAAAAAGACACTTAAATCTGATTTATCTAAAACAAGGCTATGATCCTGGACTAGTCCAGGACAGGTGTTTTTTTATTTATCCCTTTATATCCCTTCCCTTACCCCTTCTAGACAGTTTTACCCCTTCCTAACAGTTCTTCTCATTAACTAAATCCATACCTAACATATAAGTGCCATCTTTTGGCTCTTGTTAATTCTGTACAGAACTCCTAACAGCTCTATCACCACTGAAAAATAAGAACTAAAGACTCAATGTTCATTACTCAAAGACCACGAAAATGAGTTTATTTTCTATTCCAGTAGCCAAAGTAAAGCTACTATGTCTAAAGCTAGAAATACCAACAAAATAAAGTAACTTTCCCTTGTCTTCCTAGAAGTATCGATCCACTATCTAATGTGCAGGACACAGGCATCATTTACTGGACATGAATCTACTTTCACCTGTTGGCATCAGTCTACTCTTAGACTCAGAAAAGAAAGAATAATGTACAAACACTTTTCCATGTGATACTAAAATGTTCATCTCTCAGGCCTCTACTGAAAAGATCTTTACAACAATCTTCAATAAACTTGTGTCTCAAGCTCTGTTGAAAAGATACAAGTTTTTGTAAGACACATATGCAAACACACTATCTAAACTTCTTATTTATGTCTTTTTACATGCTGCTTATTGATTTATTGTCTATTAATATGTCATTCTCTTTCTTGTTTTTGACTTTGTATATTACTCTATGTTTTATATGTAATTCCATACACTTTGCTGTATTATATGTGGTGCCTGCATATGTAAATGTGTACATTTCTCTGTGTTAATTGTGGAGCTTTTCTGTCGGCACCTCCACTGAAAAAGGATTTTTGTCCATTCTAACTTCCCAGGTAAGCAAATGTAAAATAAATAAATAAAATAAAAACTAATCAACTGAAAGACTACATATTCAATAAACCAGGTTGGAAACATTTGGTTATGGAGAAGGGGCTTAGTGAACCCAAACATGATGGCTGCTTCACTCTGGAGCTCTGTATGGGCACAAGAAGTCCAAATTAATATTTAATTCCTCAATGAAAAATTATATAAACTAAAAGGAGGTTAGGAAGGTGAACAAGCAGTGGACTGGATGACAGCCTTTAAAGCTACCTCAGAAATTCACAGATGTATACATTGTTCAAGAAGACATTCAGCAAAACAAGTGATGTGGGGGCTATTGCACACACAAAAGGCAGAAGCTATCACTAACCTTAAAAATATGAATATCAGACCTCCAGGAAGAATATGTTGCAGTGAGATCTAAACTTCAGCAACACAAGAACAGAGAAGCCAGACTAAAAGATATTATTTGATGACAGGTACATACTTATAGAACAGAGCCAGGTATATGAACATAAGAATCATGGTCACTATAGAGTTAGTGCTGAGCTCTTCAATGCTGTAAAGAATTAATTGAGGATGCCTATATTAAATTTTTGGGAGAAGTGCATCTCTAGCTACAACATTTTGAGTTGCGAGAATAAGGAGGTTAGAGAGGTTATAGTAAACTGGCATAGAGTTTTGTTCATAATACTGTCTCTGTGCTTTGTTAATGACAGTGTAGTGTCCAAAGTTATCCCTAGATATTTTATTCTCTGTTACTAAAGGTGGTATGTTGGCTATTGTGTCAATTACTAGTAGGTGCTAATTTTGTGGAGGTGCTAAAGATCATGATATTTGATTTTTTAGGACTGATAAGCAGCATATTGTTATGTGTCCACTGGAGGAGTCTTGTAAGAAGATTCCAGTTTTGTTGTAGTGTGCTAGCATCACTGACAAGAGGAGAGGAACGATTAAAAAAAATGAATAAATTAATTATACACTTAATTTACAAAGCCCAAGGTTGTGCAAGGACACCAAGGAGATTATGGAATCTGCGTAGTAGTAATTCACAGAGAGAGTTTATGACTCATGCGTGTGATCTCAGCTGAACCGGACATAAAGACCAACAAAGGCATCCACTGTGGTCAGAGGAAGCTTCCAAGGTGTTATCAGACTCAGATGGGTTCCGCTGCTCCTTTTCTGGTCTGCAGAAACTGGATGGATCAGACTAAGACAGAAGAAGGTTAAGATCAACTGGTCAGGAGAGAGGAAGGCAGGAGGACAAGAAAAAATAATAGATTATAATAGGCAATTGAAACAAATAAACAAATTAAGGAAGATGGGAGATATGAGCATGTTCTATCAATACAGGCTGATATTTTGTTTTAACCTTATGTGATAAATTCAGGCATGTAGGGGTGGATTTCTGTTTGAACTGCATCATAAACCAGGAAAACATTCACAAGACTAAAAGTTTCATAAGGATCTGAAAAAGACAAGGTGACAAAATGGATGCTTATGCAATTCCACTGGAGAGACATTTTCAGTTTCAAGGACAACCCAAGCATGACAAAGCCAACTGAGACTGAAATTGTACAGACTGTTTTTGGGATACACATTATGTCTGCATATAGAAAAAAAGTTCTGATGTTTCTTTATTCAAATATTAAATGTCAATTATGCTTCTTTCTTTTAATTAACATATTTTGTGAACATCAGTTGGGGCCATATTATACTAGCATCATTAATTTTAAGTAAACTTGTGGGGAGAGTTGAAGAATCAAATCAATATACATGCATAAATGGTGGAAGAAGTTGGAAATATCCATATCCTAGATGCAGAACTGATTAATGTAAGCAGTCTGAAAGTGATACGTTGGATAAGGTGATTAGGGCAGGGATTCAGAGACATCAGTAACAAGGTATTTAGGAATGGGGTATTGTGCAAGTCCTGAGGAACCAGTAACAAGGTATTTAGGAATGTGGAATTGTGCCAGTAAAAGACCTGCTGGAAACAAAAATAGGTATCAGGGAGATACAGAGTTACTGCTGAAAATGAGTTTAAAGGTCAGAGACAGTGAGAGAATTCTTTTACATAAACAACCAAAGGGGAGTGTAATAGTACAGAGTGTGATGGTAATGGGTGGCAGCCAGTCCTCAAAGAGGGTGTGGAAAGACCGAGAGATGGAAGATGGATTATCTTGTAAAGGAGAATTATGGAGATCCGGTGGGTTATAGGGAGAATATATGTCCACAATTAAGATGTTAATGGATTCTGCTATAAATTTATTGAACAATGAAAGCATATCAAAAAATGAAGATTGGGAAAAAAGTAAAGGCAATAATAATTGGGAGAAGAAAATATATACAGAGTGAGGAAGGATTAACACAGGTAAGATTATGGTAAATTCAATAATCGTCCATGTTTTCTGGAATATTCTAAATGATACAGAGAAGTGGGAGCTAAGGAATATACAGAATAAAATGCAGGAATAATTAAAGAAAGGATGTTGATAAAGATATGCAAGAAATCACTTGAGAATACCCACGAGCAAGGGAGGCTTAGGAATGGCACACAAAGCAACACATGCCTTTACTACCAATATAAGAATTGGTTGGAGGGTTAAATAAAAGAAGGAGGCACTGATATGGACTAAAGTTGGAACGAAACCTTCACAGAAGGAAAATAGGAAAGCAAAGAGTAGATGGTGAAATATGAAAAACATTTTGCTTTTCATTGGAAATCTAGGAGTACTCTATGGTTAAGTGATGGTTAAGTGACTTGCTCAAGTCACATAGTTGGCAAATAGAAGGAATTAAATTCTGAACTATATGAAATAGCTCATTAACAGCTGATACCCTTTACCTTTTGCACCAACTGCTAGAGATGATAATAACCAAGAATGAGCTTCATAAAGATTTGTAAAAATCACATGAAGCATGGGGAAGTAAAAACAAAGGGAAGGAAGTATAGAAAAATACTACAGATTTATGGAAAAGAAATTAAGGATGGGAGAGGGATCAAGAGCTTCCGTCTGGGGGGAGGAACAAAAATGCTGCAACTTAGAAAGACATAGATGTGAAAAAATCCTCTAAAAAGGGAGAGCCATCACCAACAGCTAAAGTGGCAGATCTTATGTTAGGTGTGGTAAAGTGGCTAAACATTTTGTGGGAAAAGAAGCATGCAAAGCATGGAAATTGCACAGGGATTCATGTGAAATAAGAACAAAAACATTTAAAAAATCAGTTTTATCTATTTACATTTGCCATTTTCTTTGTCACAGAATCCTCATTCAGTCATCTTAATTGTTTCTGTACTCAACATGAAATTCATATTGTGTGAGCATGCACAGCTCAAGGATGATGTGTTAGCAAAATGATTAACTGATACATGATGAGAGTTGAGCATTAATTAATCACAGAGATAGTGCTCTGCAAATGGTAATAGCCAAGGAATGCAGTAACTATGTAGTGATATCCATCCATACAAAGATGCAATTGCACAAAAGAGAAGAGTACCAAGAGATGTATGACTTTTATAAGGAACTGCACTGGTGACAAATCCCATTGTGTGGCCCTTATGATAAAAGGCGCATGCAGGTATAACCACTAACTAACATTTCATGGTACATGACATGGTCCTGCAGCAGGTATCAGTATATATAAGAGTGCTTGCCTGCTTGGTAGCATGCCCCATAGTAGAATGGCACAAAGTGGTACATACCACTATAGAGAATGTCATCTTCAGTGTGCTAAGGGTCTGATATATGTGCAGTCCCTTACGATGCATACAATGACATTAAAAATGGGTATAGAGGAGAATAGGAAAGAGGAAGACAGCAAGAATGAATACACAGAAGTTAAATATATGGCAGTGTACAGGATGGGAAATCGGGTGGCTTTTATTTTGGAGACGGACTCCCATTTTCTAATGCAGTGATGAGGTTGAGCAGAAAGGGTGAAGTGAAAAATGGGAAAGAAAGAGAAGAAGATGAATATGCAGGGACAAACAGACAAGCACATTACAGGACATACGAACTGGTATATAAGTGTGCAAACCAGCATGATTTGACAAGAGCCACACAGAGGACAGGCAAATGGTGATGGTGAGGATTAGATAATGTGTGAGATATTGGTCTGTGCACAATACAAAGGAAGAACATAAGGCTGGGGATAGGATGGAGTACAGGCAGTATGTAGGTTACAGCAGAGAGAGGAACTACACTGGCCCTCTTGTCTGCAGACGGATCAGCAAGGCTGGTGGTATGGGTGTGTTCTTAGTCTGCTAACCCGATGAATGGGGACACCCAGTTGAGTGAACCTGCCATCTGTTCTAGAAGGCATTTTCTTCAACCAAATCATACATCCAGTTCCACCCAATCCACAAACTCCACCAGCTGCTGTAGTTGTAGTTGAGATGTTATAGGAAATAAGAAATAGGCTGGGTTAGCTGCCTGAAAGAAATCACCATCTCCTGTCCAATGAAAGACTTCCATTCCTATCTCCCTATACAGCTACACCCTCAGAAGAACAGATTGTGACTGTGGGACCTGCTCAAACTCTTTTTTCCTCTGGGGGGCGGGGCATAAGACTATTATTCTATGAAGTGCAGTAACTGTATTTCACAATACAGCAAACACTGAAAATACCAACCATGCCCTACTGCCAGATTAAGAAGCTTGCTGCAGCAGTTCACATGGTTAAGATCACATTCTGCATGTACTAAAAAGAGAAAGAGTAATATATGTGCATTGTGACACATGGAGGAAAAGTTACAGTGCAATGCATACATGCCACATTCTTACACCTATGTTCCCTTCACTGCTGCCCAGTTGAAAGCCAGGTGTGTGACCCTATCTATAATATGCAGACTTATACGGTAATATTACAGTAGTTAACATACTGGAAATGAACTAGAGCCTCTGTGTTTGTTTGTTGTTTGCTATTTTTACATAAAATAAAAGTTTTTTTTTCAAGGAAAAAGCTAATATTGAGTGTAGATTACTAGTATTCTGAAATTACTAGTCCTGAAAGTAATAGTGCATGAAGTTATCATACTGGCACCCTGATGTGAATTTTCATATTCTCCACGCATATAATATCTAGATTACATCACAGAGAGAAAGAGAGGGAGGCAGAATCTCCTCATATTATAGCATTGTGAATGTCAGTGGTCTATAACAGACAGATGTCCAAGTATCCAGAATACACTGCTAAAAAAAAAAGATAAAAGTACAGTGACAAACATTTGCAACATCAGTCAGATTGTTGTTTCCTATCCTATGCTTCTCAGTGACAGAAGTCATTAATGTAGCAGTATTGTGTAACATTATAGCAATACTGGCACTGCTCACCTGTCCTTGTTAAGTCCGTCACCCTGGGGAGCACTTTGGCCAGATCATACCAAGCATCAATCTTCCTGAAGGTCCCATGATGATGCCTCATTAAGTTATGTCCTGAATGGGATACGAAGAAGATACAGCATCATTTTTTGCCTCCTTCAGGCACCAGGCAGGCACCATCGGCTAAACATTAACAGAAACAGCCTTTGCCAAGTCTCTATACATGTCAAGCAGCAAATCTCACATACAGCATGATATGTAAATTGTGATTAGCATAATCCATCCCTCATAGTTGCACAATGCACACCCCATGCAAATCACCTGCATGAGCCTTTGAATGCTACATCCCTGATACATGCCTCATGAACAAGCTGCACTCTCTGTTAATTGTGTATAAACATATAACTGTACGGTTCTGAGACATTTTATTGTATAGGTTCATTTGTCTGGATATTATGCATCCAGCTATACAATTATAGACTTAGTGAATGTAGCCCTATTTTGGACCTGATCCGGCACAGCATCTTACAATAAGTCTGCTGGCTGAGAAATGTGTTTAGCTATAGCTATGGCATCAGTTGTCTAGTAAAATGCATCATACAAACCAATTTAAATGTTTTACCCTAAACCTCAGGTTGTTGAACCCATTACTCATCTGTAACAGGTGACCCATTATAATCATGTGTGTCTTTTACCTAGCAGAAGTACTAAGAATGTTTCTATCTCAATGTCTTAGGTTGCAAAACTGCCCATATATTATATGTTTACAAAAGAGGACATTAGCCCCTTTGCCTGTATGCTCCATTTATAACTCTGCTCTGTTACAGGTAATATGTCAGCCTACCATGTGAAAACTATGCCTCACATATATGTATATAGCAATATATGTACACATTTATATCTATATAGATATATAAAAATGGGTCTATATCACTTTGTCTAATTGCTATTCAGTGAATAGCCATTCATTGAACCTCTTTTTATCGAAGTCACCATTCATTGAATGGCAAATTTTTCCTAGGGTAAACCAGCAGTTGGCCACCATCTGGAATTTGCCCTTTTCCCCGCTGTAGTGCAATCTTAGAGTTGGTATATTTAGTTTGGGGGGGGGCAGGGTAGGTTTTAAATTTTGTGGGGGGGTTGGGTTTTTTTTTTGTTTTTACGGTCACCTTGGTTGGCCTACCATTGGTTTGCCGTAGTTAAAATTTCACTTAAAAAGTTGTTCCATGATTAGTGGCTTTGATAAACAGAGGTTCAATGAATGGCTATTCACTGAATAGCAGTTTGACAAAGTGATACAGACCCATACACAAACAGATAGCTAGATAGATATATATAATAACTAGCAAAGGACACTAGACCTGCGCAGAATGTCAGAACCTATATGAGACAGGTACATCCCTACTATCTGTACACAAAATATCTAAACCATTGTAATACCATATACATTTGATATCTGCATTTCTATAGTTAGCATCTTAATCACTGCTGTCTGTATACAGCATATATCAGTGGTCTTTTGTTTTCATGGACAACATCATATCTGAAGGATATGGTGATAAGCAGATGCTATATAACTTCAGCCCTGCTGACACCAAAATCCTGTTGCAGGCACGCAGAACTCCTGAGTGATGCCTGTTATGGAACAGAGGTGGTGACGAACTTCTGTGCCAGCATGTATGACACTCTCTGGTCTACAACATAAATGTAGCATGTGAACATAATTGCACATTGCAGTAATGTCATAGGCATGCCAATGGTATCTATCATGCCATGGTAAAGGCACTAATGTTAGTGGATGAGGGGTCAGTCACAGCAGGTTAACCTCAAGGCAGCAGAAAATGTACTGATGGTGAGATACTTCTCTTGTTTCTAAGTGAGGAAACAGGTACAGTGACAATCCCTGGAGGTGTAGACATTGGTGCTAGGATAGCCTGACTCTGACATGTCTCAGTGAGAGATTCACCAGATTGGTATGAGATATAGCATGTGCCTTTATATCAGTAATATGTATACAGATTATAGGCAGAACATAGTCCCATACTTCCTTTTTGCTATCATAGGAACATAAGAAGTACAGCAGTGGCAGGATAACAGGAAAGGTGTGTTTGCATTGTGCATTTGTTTTTGTACAGACATCTTTGGCATTCATGACACATCACACATGTACCTAATGGAATACAAACTAATGTCATATTTATATGTTGTACATTCACAGGGCATACTGGCAGAGCAGCTAACGTACAGAATCTGGACAGGATAAAGGGGTGAGGTAGACACTTGTGCAGATACAGTTGATGATGTCAAAACAATTATTCCCGTGTCAGATTCCAAGACCACAGTGGCATTGTCTCCTTATCCTGAGTTATCATGCTCCCTTTTACAGAGCAACCACACCCACAGATGATCCCATGTCTGAGCATTGAGAATGCTCACAATTGTCAGAGGAGAGAGGGTCCACTGGCGCTTGTGAGCACAAGCGGTTCTCACCCATAGTTGCCATAGCTGATGACTGTATTTCATTATATGTGGATTTACTGACAATATTGCGGCCTATACAGGATTATCGTATGCCATTACATATCATAGTTGGCCTCTAACAAGCAGGCATCACTCAGGATCAGTCAGCAGATGCATAGAACTCAGTTCACCATGTGCTTGACTGTTGTGCTGAATGGCATTTTGGTCAATGCTAACCTGTACAATCAGAAGTCTTATGAGAACATGGAGGCTAGAGACATAATGCTGACTGGTCCCCTGAGGTCTACGGCGGTAAGCAAACCCTCCATTGTTACCTGCATGCAAAGGATTTCAAGTGCTGTCATTGCTGCTTATACTGGTAGGGGAGCTGGTAATGTTACTTTGGTCATACCATGATATTGAGCATTACTGCTGTCTGCAACACAAGCATTTCCCTCTGGCTGCTTTTAGAAATGTTATGCAGCATGCTTAGAAAATTACACACATGGCTATGAACTGTGAAAATGTTTTAAAAGAATATGTTTGCATATCATTACGCTCTCATTTGGGTACATGCCTTCATTTACATGTCATTATGTGGTTATTTATATACCTGACACAATGCCATCCAACAATTGCTGTTGTATTTTATGGCAATTGTCTTTGATCCACCATCAGCCTACATTTGTCCACTATCCATGTAAGTTCATGTTGTGGTATATAACTTGTTTATGAATTCCAGCCCAGATGTTATCAAATTTTACTTGTCATATTCCACTCTATAAAATGAAGCAGTACTTATATTTATTAACATATACTAAAAAAATTACTGTTTTACTTTTATGTGTAATATTTGTATTTCTTTTAACCATTGTTTTCTATTTCTGTTTTACATTAATGTACATATTAAGGATGCATTTTAATTGCTATTACTATGCCAGGGTGACACCTGCATTACAACATTTGTGTAAAATCATTGAGGTTTTACTGTATTCCTTTTTTATTACTGTTTTTCTTTATAGTCATTTATACAATTAAGTGCTTGCATTGTCAAATACCTTATGCCATCTAAATCAATTTTATTTTAAAAAACTGCTTCAACTGAATAAACCATGCTATTGCTTACTGAGTTATAAAATGACAACTGATGATAGGCTAATGGAGTTTATAAACATATTGTAGATCATTCTAGAGACAGTCCTGATTCTGGTCCTTTTTCATGAGAGACATCAATGTATATAATTTGTCACATGCACGGCCAAATTTAAAAAGTTTACATCAGCATTACTGTTTAGTTAGAAGTCAAGATTCTGTCATTTCTGATGTGGTGTAAATTGGGCTGCTATGGATTACTGAAACATGACCATTTTTTTTCAAACTCCTGAAGACATGTCACTGAGAACAATATCTAATTTTGCAAATCATCCATCATTGTAGCCCATTAATTATGAAGACTCATTTCACAAAATGGTTGATCATGAATTCACAATGATTTATTATATGTGAAACCAGCTCAGATGATAATCTGGCTATGTTTTAGATACATTGATCTATGTTATACTTAAAGATTTAACCAATGTGCAGCACTATGTTACCCAGATAATTGATACCAAGCAGATGAAGAGAGTATGAGTGCCTGATTTTTTTTTTTTTTAGAATCCAGTATAACTATAATTACATTTTTGGTGCTTGGGATGATGTGGAGATGTTTTGATTTCTTTTTGACAATGTAATTATGGATTAGCAGTGCTAAGCCATGGTATTGCAGCGGTAGCATTGTCCCCTCACAGCAAGAGGTTCTCCCATTCAATTCTTGGCTGGAGCGCCTTCTGTGTGGAGTCTGCATGTCTTCCCCATGGTCGAGTGACATTCGGTTGGGTGTCAGGCTGGCACCTCGGCACTGCCAATCATTAGCGGACCAGAGATCCGCTGTGGCGACCCCTAACCTGGAAAAGCTGAAAGATGAAGAACAACACAAAAAAATTATATATTTTTTTCCATATTCTGATTCTGTCTTATTTTAACGATTTTTACTGTAGGTGGTTAAGTGATGTGCCTAGGTAGCCCCAACGTCTTGTCTCAGTTTTGATAATGAAGAATCTTACTTCATTTTCTGCATACTCACAAAGCTTCTTCATTGCTAATGTCAGTGTGTGTGTTTCTATAAAACATTAAGCATGTTTGTGACTTGCAGATAAGATAACCATATTTGAAGTAACTCACAGAATATTATATCACTGAATAAATTCTAGAGAAGGGCAAGGCACTCTTCCACAAATACTGATTATGTAATTATTTCAAACATGTCTAATAAAGTACATGTAAATATCAGTCATGAGTGAACTGAGAATGAACTTGTTTCTGTCACTATCATGGACTGCTGCTTAAAGGTTTATGACTGATGTATTCAAGTGTGACAGGGATGTAATTTCAAAGCTAGCAGTAACTTGTTAGTTCACCATCAACACCGAATTTCCTGTGTCCTATGTACCAGCACATTTCAACTTCATTTACTTCTCCTTCATAATGCTGCACCATTTCTTTCTTTCTTTCTTTCTTTCTTTCTTTCTTTCTTTCTTTCTTTCTTTCTTTCTTTCTTTCTTTCTTTCTTTCTTTCTTTCTTTCTTTCTTTCTTTCTTTCTTTCTTTTCCTGTCTCATTTGTAGGTGGCAGAAGCCAGAAAGTGTCTTCTCACTGCAAGTCTGGCTGTTAGGAAAATTCATGTACATCCTCTTCTTCACTAATAGGTTTCAAAAATGTATACATTCTAAGACTTAGTTTGAACATCAGTGTTAAGAGAAAAAAAGTGTTTGGTGTCTTTAAACTCATGCAGTTCATTCTATGCAACTGCTCTATGAATGAGATATATTTTTTTAATATCTTTTTGTTTGGTCAGGATGCAGATCTCAGACCTTCATATGCCTGGTCCAGAAAATGACAACTTTCTTTCCTTACTAGCGTCATGTTATTCACATCACCTTCTACAATACCCATTTCTAGTGGAGATTAGTCTTTTGGTGTCCAGTCTTATTATAACCAGTAGAACATTATCTGAGAATCCTGCAGGTCTGGTTATCACACCAAAGGGAAAGTACTTTTTCTGTTTTGAGCTCATTAATCTCACATACTGGTTAGTGGTGGTCTGTCAAAGTTAAAATTACTTGCTTTGAAAAAGCAGACTTAGAAAGGACAAGCATTTCATTTTGTCAGACTATTTTAATTATTTTGTAATGCAGTGTAGAGTTGTTATCAACCATTTGTAATGTCAGTCAGATCACATGACATGTTGGGCCAGATTTAGAAAGGCTAGCATGAATTCTGGTTTTAAACTTTGCTGTAACCATTTCCAGTTCTGAGGCAGCCCTACCATTGTGCTGCACCACAAAGAGGAGGTGGGATGTATCCTTAGCCTACTGTAAATGTTAATGAGGTTTCCCAGGGAAGTGGTTGATGCTAATTATCCATATTCTCTCCCTGAAAATGTCTGTAGTAAGGTATTTATGCAGCTAAACAGCTCAGATAATTGGCTGCATCAGTGACATTGCCTAATAATGTTAATGAACATGGGCAAAAGGTCATGTCATGTTCACCTGATAGTGTTAAAGGTAAGTGCTGGGGAGTTTAGTGAACAGATAGTGTTTTTGGGGGGTGTACATTTGTGCATCAGTGGTGTGCATGTGTCAGTTTATCTAGAGGGATGAGAGATATAAGGTGTGTGTGTGTGTGTGTGTGTGTGTGTGTGTGTATGTATATATATATCTATATATATATATGTGTGTGTGTGTGTGTATATATATATATATATATATATATATATATATATACACATATACACACACACACACACACACACACACACACACACACACACACACACACACACACACACACACACTGTGTGAATGTTGGGGGGGGGTCTCACACTTCCGCAGTGCACTACACTAATGAACTAATGAACAAATCCTATAATATTGAGGGGATGGGGACCATGGATAACTCTTTATATCATGCATTAAATCATCATCATTAGCCCCTTATTCCCCATTTTCTATATGGGGTCTGGGTGTCACATCAACTGTGTCCTTCTCTGTGTGTTCAATTTTGCAACCCAACTTGCTTCTCTGGTTATGCCTGACTGCTGCAGGTTCTCTCTCACTGAATCAGTCTCTTTGCTGGATGCTCTTGTTTCCTCCTGCCTTTTTCCTTTCTGTCCCAAATCTTCTTCACCAGATTGTCTTCTACTTGCCTACACATGTAACCAAACCACCGTAATCTGTTCTAGTTGACCTTCTCTACAACTGGAACTACATGGGCTTCTGCACTTATTTCCTCATTTCCTCATCTGTGTCACAGTGCGCATTCTGCCATGCATCTCAGGCAATTCATCTCCCCCACCTCTGTCTTCCTCAACTGCTTTGTCTTCACTACCTGGGTTACTTTACTACACAGTAGTACCGGTCACACTACTGTTTTGTACACCTTACTTTTAAGCTTTTTTGGCATTATTCTGACACAAACTGCACCTGACACTTTGTGGCATTTGGCCACAGCCCCTCTGATTCTAGCTTTGACCTCACCATTAAGACTTCCCTTCTTATCCATCCTTCCCAGATACAGATACTTAAAGGTTAAATCTTCCACAACGTGCACACACACACACACACACACACACACACACACACACACACACACACACACACACACACACACACACACACACACACACTGTAGAAGTAACAAAAATGAAGGCAAAAGGCAAACGGATCCCCTCCCAAGTATCTCAGTTTTCATTTCCTCTGATTTTCCCGATTCACTACCATTCCAGCTGTCTTATCTGTACTCAATTTCATCGCATGCACTTTCATTTTTGTATTGTTTTCCCCTGTCATTTGCTGGAGTTCTTGATCAGAGACTGCCTGTAAATGCCACACTGTGTCTGCATACAGCAGCTTTGATGATCTGTCCTATCCGACCTGTTTGCTAATGTAGTCTATCACTTGTATGATCAGACATGAGTGCAGAGCTGAACCCTTATGCACATCCACTCCCACTTGGAGCCCCTCTATGAGACTAAACACTGTTCGTACTTGAGCCATAGTCTGCACTAATTCTACTGATGTTTCAGGGACTTTTAACCTTTGAAAGACTGCCCAAATCTGCTTTCTTGGGACTTTGTTCTATGTTTTCTCCATGTCTAGGAAGGGTCTATATTAGATACTCCAATGTTTGAAAGTTAGACTACCATATGGTTGACACCATATGATCGAACTTTCAAAAGTTCGAATATCTAATAAAAAAAATAAACTACACAAAACACCTACCTGAAATCTCTAAGCAGGGATGCCCTGAGTATTTCATCTCTCCAGTTAATTTAGTTAATTTCCAGGTCTTCAGCCTAATCTCTGTTGATCTTAGCAACATCTCTGACTACTGCTTGCAACTGATTGTGGCAATCAGTGATTTATGCTGTGTTTGCCACCTGCTTCACTCAGAATGACTTTGCATTCACTGATTCTACCTCAATGACCATTGCTTAATAGGAGGTAGTTTACCTGAGTTGCATGTTGGCCGCTCTTTTATGTTATTTTGTGACAGTCTCTGTTACTGAACTATGTTTTGGTCACCATCAAGTGATTTGTCAGACAGAAGTTCAGCATGCCCTCTCCTTTTTCCCTGTTGCTCCACTTATGTGGACCCAAGCAGTCTCACATCCTGTTCTATCTGTCCTAATATTTGCATTCAGGTCCCCCATTATCAACACCAACTCATATTGTCCTGCTTTACTTAGTAAGTCCTGCAAATGGGGTGTGAATGCACACTTTTCCTTACTATCAAAACCCTGCCGTGGAGTGTAGGCTGAGATTATGATTAATAAACTATCATTTCACTGAAATCTGATTGATATGAGATTGCCATGTGACTGTCACTAATTCTGATGACATCCCTCACTGCCTCCTGAAGCCTCTCCCTCACCTCAATTCCCACACCATTTCTAGCCTGTCTTCCCCAGTGAGTAGTAGAGTCTGGATCATAAGCCAAGCCAAATGGCTTTCCTGCACTGCCCTTCCATCTTTTCTCCTGGATACAGAAGATGCCCAATTACCTTCTTCCCATCATGTCATTTTCTTCCAAGCTGCATCCTGTCAGTGACCCTAGCAATTCTTTGTTCATGTTTGGTAGGTTTATTCATTTTATGTCCAGCTTTCACTCCACAGAGAACTATTCCAGGTAATTAAAGTTGTACAAATGGATATCTAGAGGCAACTAGCTTATGGACCCAGGGCTACTGGACATTATGTTGGGCACACACTGGATAATAGAAGCACATACACCCCTTCTACCATTCACATGGGTCTCCTCCTCAAGTCCTCACCCCTCTTCACAGATAAATACCTATGTACATTTTTTGATTACGTTAGTCACCATAATCTAATTACTTAGAGCTGATTTTTACACCATTGAGTGGCTAGTCCTGACATGTTGTGCCATCTCTGATTCATACCTTTCAACTATCCAGATTTTCCCAGGATTTTGCCTCATATTTTTGTTCTGCTCCTCATACAGTTTCTGGTTTTCTGGCTAATTACTGAGGACTGAAGTCATTAAATAATGACAGACATTCAAGTTTCAAACTTCATATCCATCAGAAAATGCATACGAAGACAATACATTATTCTATCAACGTTCTATGTTTTAAGAGTAATGTTTAAAATCTGCCCCACTTTTGGGGTCCTTGTTCCCTCATTATTTTTGACTTTGTCCAGATTTCTTCCCCTACGAGGTTAAGAGGTATGCTCCGATCCACATTCTTCCCATAGTTCATGCCCAAAGTAAATGGTCTATACAACTCATCTCCCAAATAGGCACCATGCAGAATCTGCTGCTGCCACAATTCCATTTTTAGGTGATTTTGAGGTGGAAACACCCAGCATGTTTTTGGGATGAATTCCACAGAGACACAGGTGACCATACAAACTCCACAAAGGCATTGGCCAGACATCAGGATTTAACATTGTGCATAGAGGAGAAGACCTTAACCAATATATCACATGTTCTTTTATTCATATTTTATATAGTACCTTAGTGTTACGTCTAAAAAAGTTTTACAGCACTAAAGACTTTGATTGGTGAGAACAGTAGACACCGGTGACACATTTTTATATCGTGCCTTCAATTCACTTAATAAACTAATAATTTGTTTTGCAGCATTAAATACTCAGACATGGGTTAACACTAGATACAAAAGGGATACTATTAATCCTCTGCTATTAAGATAATTAAAAGATTCAAGTCCTATACCTTGAGCACCATATTGACAGTAGCACTACTAGAGACCAGGGGTATGCCTACATATGACATTAAAGTCTTTAATAAAAAGTTAAAACTAGGGAAACATTTCAAATGTTGCACCTTCTATACACAGAGCAGATTATAAAGTATGATCACAACCCTCTAGACTATCAGAGAAGTTAGGATTGCAGGGTGTTTTTAGATTAGCATGAAGTATGAAACTATAATATCTTTTGAGGAAAAGATTTTAAGCCTGCATAAACTAAAGCACTGCTGGTGATTCCCTGCTGGGTGAGGAAAGCAAACCTATATTTTTGTTTGTGACTGATAGAGCTGCTTTCTGTTTTGCCTGTTCCATCTTGTTTTCTGTTTTAAGAAAACTGCTAAGCCTGGTGTTTTTGCTCTGTTTGAGAGATAAACACTTAAATTATCTAGGCTGCACATTCCACTTTTTTTTCATTGGTCAATTGCCTCTTGAGTGATACTTAAAATACACAGTGAATTTCTGGGCCTCTGTCTTTTACTGAAAAGATTTCAAGCATGAATAAACTAACGCACTGCTGATGATTCCCTGCTGGGTGAGGAAATTAAACCTATGTTTTTTGTCTGTGACTGATAGAGCTGCTTTCTGTTTTAACTGCTCCATTTTGCTTTCTGTTTTAAGAAATCAGCTTGGCCTTGTGTTTTTGTCCTATTTGAGAGATAGGCACTTAAATTATCTAGGCTGCACACTTCACGTGTTTTTTCATTAGCTAATTATCTCTTGAGTGATACTTAAATACACAGAGAAATTCTGGGCATTTGTCTTTTGCTGTAAAGATTTCAAACCTGCATAAACTAAAGCACTGCTGGTAATTTCCCACTGTTTTTTCTCCATCACCCTCCCCTTTGTTGATCTACATTTTATTTAAACATGCCCATCACTAATGTAAATTAAGCTTAATAAGCTAGTCCCTTTCTATACTGCTGTAGATATATTGAATTATTTATTTGCCTTTCCTTGTACTTATATTGAAAGAATACATTTTGCATCCCATTGTCTGTTCTATTGATTTACTGCTCTGAATTCATTGTCTAACTAGCTGTTGGATAAAGTAGTGCATTTTTACACTTTAGCAAACACTTATTTTTTTTACATCAAGAGGTCAGTGGATTTTCCATGTAGTGCACTGGAAGGTAGTCTAGTCTGTTTAGGTTAGGGAAACACCAGAGATTTATGCATGAAGTTTTATTGGCTGGAGGATTTATTAACCAGCTTATCCAGTTGTTAGTGCCATTATGAATTCTATTCAACTGAATAGCTCTTGGCTCATTTATACAACACAAAGTACTTTTATTGCATAACCACACTTTTATAAGCTGTTTAGAGTACTCTGCTGTATCCATATCCTTAAGTTTGTTTGTGGTAACATTTCTCTCTGGACACTCCTTTACTGTGCTTTTACATTAGGAGGGTTGGGATTATTCATCTAATGGCAGTAGGTGTTTATCTCATCTATCTGAGCTGGAGACACACAAAAGGACTCTAAGTACTTTTTTGTACTTCTCTTATATACTGGGACTGTACTTCAGCAGCTTAAAAAGCTGTACTGTCTGCTGCTGCTTTAAGTAGTTGATTGCAATATACTACATTGTATCTGTTAGTTGTAGGGCTGTTGTGGGTAGTTTGCACGGTCTTGTTACACTCAAGCTCCAAACCAGCCATTCTACATTAAGAAGGTGTTTTTCTGCACACTTGTGGCAGAAGTGTGTTTATCTAACTTGTCTTAGTTGAGGATTGCTAATTGAATGCTTATTGTGTGGTTTCTGGATTGGTAGTTAGCTTAAAACTTGTTTCTCTTTGCTCTTATTTAAGCCTCGCGTTTCCATGGGCTTTGCATAGATACTCAGAGCAGCTTGTTGTTTGGTGACTTTGCTACTGATTGCTCAGAATCTGCTTTTACCTGGAGCAATCCACTATTGAAAGGAAAAAATAAGTATATTTTGCACTTCTCTTATATACTGTCACTGTACTTTACCAGTTTCTTAAGCTATTTCTTATTTTTGCACATTATGACAAAAAAACTGTATTGTCTAATGCTGCTTTAAGTAGTTAATTGCACTGTATTACATTGTATCTGTTAGTTGTAGGGGTGTTATAGGTAGCTTGTGGGGTCTTGTTACACTTAGGCTCCAAACCAGCTAGTCTACATTAAGAAGGTGTTTTCTGTACCCTTGTGGCAGAAGTATTCTACTCTAACTTGTCTAAGTCAGAAATTGCTGGAGAAAGGATTATTCAGTACTTTCCTGATTTGTAGTTAGTTTAAAACTTATTTCTTTTTGCTTTTTGTGATGGCATCTCTTTACTCCAGGCCAGTAATCAAGGAGTCTCAGTCTTCACCACTGACACTGGTCAGAGATGGTCACTAAAAACATGATGGAGTTGCACAGTATTTTGAATGCAGCTTTCTGCATCGGGCATAATTTTCCCCAAGAGCCCACAGGATCCCACTCCAGACCTGGGACTGGATTCTCTGTTTCTGCAGATCCCAAACAAGACTCACTTTGAAGCATTGTGTCCCATTTCCATGTAGCTGATGCACCCACACCTGGGTATTTGATTTTCACACACACACACATGCCCACACACGCAGACACACACACACACACACACACACACACACACACACACACACACACACACACACACACACACACACACACACACACATGCATGCATGCACGTGCGCACACACACACACACACACACACACACACACACACACACACACACACACACACACACACACACATACACACACACAGACAGTCCTGGGAAAGTGGGAAAGGCTGGCACATATTTACTAACTGTACCCCCTCAGCACAGACTATAAGGTAGCTACGCTGCCAGTCTACCACCTTTAAGCTCTTACAAGGGTATCCAATTATACTGAGTAAAATCAATACTAACATAAATGGTAAAGTGTAACCAAAGCAGCAAGACTTTTCAGAGTGGCCAAGGCTTCACTAAAATAAACACAAATACTTTCAAGATGGTAAAAGTATTCTCTGAAAGACCAGCCACAATGAAAGGCATAAAATATTTAATAATAAATAATAAAATAGGACACATGAGAATGCTAAACATCTACATACAATAAACAACAGAGTTTCAGTCACAGGAAAAATAAAAAGAGCACAATTGGACAGATTCAAACAGATGCAGAAAATAATACTTAACTACTCTCATTGTATTTCCTGACTGTCTAAAGAATAACTCTTCCCTAGCTAACTTAATACAGCAAGGCAAGATAGGATGCTGAGATGCTTACTTCCACAAAGCAAGGTGATGAGCTTCTAACTAAACTGAACTCAACTAACTGAATTGTGATAACTGTCATATATTTTTATATACAGTTCCAAACAAAACAAAAACAACACAAGTTGCTGTGTGAGTTCCATCCTCTTAGTGCTGGTTATGGAATGACATCACATTTGATCACCTAACTCTGGTACAATGCACACTCAGAGCTTTGTTAAGATCTGTTGTAGTATTTGAAAATTATAGAAGAATTTCAAAAACTTCTACTCTTCCCTTCCAGAATTCTTTCTTAAACATAAACAGTTAATCAGTTATAATAACACTGTTGATACATTTTTAACATAAGCATCTTTACAAGTCATTGTGATAGTGAAATGACACAAACTTATTTACAAAACTCCAACTAACTATGCTGGCATATGTTACACATGCACTGCCCTATTCTTCCAGGCACAGTAATACCTCACATTGTCACATTTGTATTTAAGCCTTGCATTTATGCAGTACTACTCTTCATGCAGAGGAGGTTAGCAGTGCCCTGTATAGACCCAAAAGCCTAGAAGCTCAGTTTTCCCCCAGAAATCTCTCAGGGAAACCCTTCCAAGCTTTTCTGCTGCTCTACAAGCAATTTAGTTGCACACTGAGTAGCTTTGTTTTATTGATCAACCTTAGCCTACACAAAGTAAAGGTCATTCTTATAGTCTCGGTAGTACCAGCCCAGTCCTGTCAAATTAACTCATTCCTTTTCACAATAAAACATACATCATTCCTTTTCACAATAAAACATACAGTAAGAGTCTGCTATCATGAACAGGCAGTTTTCCATCATCTGCCTGGCCAGCCTGATAGACATGGGCATCATGAGGCAATGCAGCAATTGTCTGACATATAGTGACAACCACTTACTACTGAAACACACAAATACTTTAGAGAGATGTAGTTACACTATGAAATTGGAGAAAAAACTCACACATAAAGGCAAATTGAATGCTAAACAGGTTGTTAATACACATACACTTCCCACACTATGTAAGGACACAACACTTAAAATTATATATGCGGAGGTACTTACAAGTAACTTACCAAAAGATAAGAAGCCTCCCAGATGGAAACCACTTGCACATAACACTTTATTTATTTTTATTTATTTATTTGCAATTTGATTACCAGGGAAGTCCACTGGACTGAACTGATCCATTTTCAGTGGAGGCCCAGGGAAAAAGGCTTCAAGATGTATTATACAATTTAGATACAAATGATAGTTAATATTAAAGATCTTATGTAGAATAGTCATAAATGCATTCAGTATCATGCATAGTTAAACAATTCATTAAGCTTGAAGGTAGGGATCACACAGTTTCATTTGAGGAAAACAGATATGGTTTAAGTGTGGAAACAGTTTACATACAAACGTTTTAAGAAAATGTAAATACGCTTTACATACACACATCAACGGTAGAATGCTATTTACAATATTTACAAGGTTGGTCTGTGTGAGGCTAGCTGTAGGAGGTGGGAGCTTAGAGAGAAGCTATAGAAATTGTTGAGAGCTTAGATAGGTTCATAGGAAGATAACTATGAGAGTTGTAGAGCTTGGGAACCAGAGCGAGAACCCCCTTGAATTAGGTTGGGTGAAGGCAGGTACATTTCCATTTAGTGTACAGGTGTTTGAATAGTTGGGTTTTGAAGTTTTCTGAGCTTGGCATGGTTCTTAGTGTGGAGGGAAGGGAATTCCATTTTTTGCCTAGTGAGAAAGATAGGAGAAGTTGGCCAGCAGGACGGTTAGGTTTATGGATAGTAATTAAGTTCTGATTTTCAGATCTGAGAGCTCTGTTGGGTGTATAAGGGGGAAGGATGTTAGACCGGGACATTTTGTTGGGTGAAATATGAGTCTATGTGCAGTAGTGAGTTGGAGATAGTCTAGGTAGTTTGGGAGTTCAAGCCAATTCAGGGATTGTAGGGTTAGGCAGTGATGGGTGGTATTTTTAGATTTAGAGGCAAATTTAGAGATTTTGTTGTAGCAGTTTTCTAGTTTAGAGGTGATAGCGGAGGACAGGTTGGTTAGGAGAGGGGCTCCATATAATAAGGAAGGAAGAAGATAAGTCGAGGCCAGAGTTTGCCTGGTAGAGTTGGAGAGAAAGCGATTATTTCTATACAGCATACCTAGCTTTTGGTGGGTTTTCTTAATATTTTGTTGAATATGAATATCAAACTTGAGGTGTTCATCTACAGTAATGCCAAGCAGTTTGGCAGAGGGGATTACTTCTATAGGTGAGTTGGTTTGACTATAGACTTTGAAGTTGTTTTTATCGTAGGAGAGGATCTTTGTGGGAGGGAATAGTAGAATCTTTGATTTATTTGCATTGAGAGAGAGGTGGTTTTGGCGCAACCAGTTTCCAGTTGTTGAGAAGGCAGTTTGGGTTTTAGTCAGCAATTCAGAGAGGTTTGAGGCAGAGCGGACTAATGTGGAATCGTCTGTGTATTGAATGATTTTAGCATCAGGAATAGCAGTATGAAAGTTATTGATGAAGATGTTAAAAAGCACTGGCCCAAGGATGGATCCCTGTGGTACGCCAGTTGGGGTAGGTGTGATGGAAGATATGGAGTTCTTCAATTTTACTGCCTGTGATCTGTCTAATAGATAGCTGGAGAACCAGGATAAAGCATTATGTGAGAGATTATGGTTTGAGAGATGACAGAGAAGGTGCTTGTGGGAAACAGTATCAAAGGCTTTAGACAGATCGAGTAAAACAGTAGAAAATAAGTGGCCTGAATCTCGGGCTTGATTGACAGTTTCTAGGAAGGAGAGTAGAGTGGTTATTGTGCTATAGCCTAGATGGAAGCCATGCTGGGTAGGAGTGAGAAGATTGTTTTGTGTCAGGAAAGGCATAAGTTAGAGGTGGATTAATTTTTCTAGGATTTTGGAGATTGGTGAGAGCAAAGCAATGGGGCGAAAGTTTGAGATGCTGGTATTTTTGCCTCTATGAAGAGGAAGAATATAAGCTGAGCGCGAGAGTTTGGGGATGTATGATTCTTTTATGAATCAGCTGATAATGATGCCAATTGGGAGTGCAATGCCATCAGCAGCACATTTTAGGAAGGAAGAGGGAATATTGTCAGGAATATTGTTGGGAATATTGTCGGGAACAATGCAAAAAAAAAAAACACAACACGTAATAACACACACCAGAGTCTCAACAAATAAGCACATAAGGCGTAACACCTCAAAACCTAAAGTACGGGTCATAGGTGACTCCATTGTGAGACACACAGATGTTCCCCTCACCAGGCCAGATAAGGAGCGAGTTATGTTTAGCAGCCTGTCAGGTGCCACCAGCATCTGTCAAGTCACTCAACCACAATTACCGGTAGGATTCCATCATAGTCCATGTGGAGGTGCATGGCTTGATATGTACGTATCTGCACTATATGAGAGACATGACTGAGCTTTCAGATTATGTGTCACAGGCAGGTATAATCCTAGCCCTAAGCAGTATTCTATGTTCCCAAGTATGATTCCACAATACAAACAAAAAATAATTGACTGTAACAATTGGCTTAGCTTCTGGTGTCAGTCCAAGGGGGATACAATATCTGTCAGCCTTGGAAGACATGATTGACAGGTCATGCTTCTTTGCCAGAAATGGTCTGTATCTGTTTCCTTGAGGATTTTGGATCCTGGAAAAGGCATTAACCATTAATATTGCAGTGGTGGTGCTGCAGTAGCATTGTCACCTCACAGTTAGACGTTGCCTGTTCGATTCTCAGTTAGAGCGTCTTCTGTGTGGCGACATGTGTAAATGGGCATTCCTTTGTTGAAGGTTGTGCGTTAGGCCCAGCAAGCCAGTACGTAAAAATCTACTGCCAATCATTAGCGAACCAGAGTTCCAATGTGGCGACCCCTAACTGGGAAAAGCCGAAAGACACAACAACATTGCGCCTTTTTATGCAGTGTCAAAATAACCAACCTCCCAACATACCAAAATCCTCTCTAGATAAATTCAATGTACTACTGCTTTATGCTAGGAATATAAACAAGAAACTGCACTTCCTGGAAGCACTCCTCACTCTGGAAGATGCTGACATCTGTGCAGTCACCAAGGCATGGTTCAAATGAGTGGAAAGCAGCCCTGACATGCATGCAGGGCTATGATGTCTCCCATACATTCAGACCACAAACTGAGCATGAAAGAACCAAAGGAGGAGGTGTAACCATCTTTATTAATGATTAATTCACCTTGAGACTGGTCAAAGAGTATGCTCTTGAGCTACTCCATGTCCAATTAACTACAGGCAAAGTTCCCTACCACATCACATCTAGCTCTAGGTCCTCCACCATTAAATAGGAAAAGCATACCACATACCTGGACTAACAGGAGTCACTTGCCATACGGCCCAACACCTTACTCATTGGTGATTTTAATTATCCTACCATCAACTGGGAAACATAAAAGACCACAAACATGCTGGCTCAGAGATTCTTGAACTTTATCATTGCATATGCTCTGAAACAGCTAGTCAGCACACCCACAAGAGACTCAAATGTCCTGAACATAGTAGTCACTAACATGGGAGAGCATTGCACCCCCCCCCAGAGACAAACTAACTCTTACTAAGTGATGCTATAAGAAATTTCAAAGCCCCCTCGAACACAGATAACACAAACTCCTATGCAGGGGTGTATGTTGGTCCGTGACTGTTTGTGTGTGCATTTGAATATGTGCTTGGGCGAGTGGGTGGGTTAATATGTGAGGTGCTTGCGCTAGTGCAACAAATGCGCGTCCAGTCCTGACTACCACAGAAAAAGTGCTTATTTGTACTCACTGTAGTTAAGGGGTATTCAGAGACATGCAAATAATCCAATGACAAGATCTTTCATCACTGTGCCTGTTATGTCTCTAAATTGCAGTTTCCTGCAGTGTAGAAATTGTCCCATTTGGATAAAGGTCTTACTGCCAACAGTGGGGTTCTTTCAGAGTCTCTGAATTCAACCTCACAGAAATGCATTTTTTGGTTTATTTGAAGCCTTCCTTATGCAAATGTAGCCTGTCCTTTCCGTCTACATAAGAATAATAGAAAATCATGTAATTTCAAGAGTATAATCTAAAACAAATTACATTTTCTTTATACATTGGTTGTTATGGGGACTTGAACTTATGGAAAATATATTTGATATCTATGCAATACTGCATGACTGGACAGGCATTACAAGAGTTGTAAATGGGTTTAACGTAGTGAGACAGCTTTAAAAAAAGCAAAGGAGAAAGGAAGATCTCCGTTGCTTTTTTTAAAGCTGTCTTGCTATGTTGAACTCCTTTAACATAGTGAGACACTTTGTAAAAAGCAACGGAGATCTTGCTTTCTCTGTTGCTTCCACACGCGGCTCTGATGTACTGCATAAGCATACGCATGCACAGTACATCAGAACTGCCGCAGAATACCAGACAGCTACGGAAGGGCAGCATGGAGGCATTATACAATGCCATTATTTAAGAAAAGTAAATATTTTTTTTTCTTAAATAATGTCATTGTATAATAGCAATAACTCACTTGTGGGTGTGGGTAATGCTGGATTTACCCACGGTTGTCTTTGTTTGACCACCCGGGCTTCGCCCTCATGACCAAACCACACCAACCGTGGGTTAATGCAGCATTACCCACACCCAGGCATGGATTATTGCTTAAATATTCTTCTCAGGAAAGATCACTCATGTGACATAGACTGAAACTCCACATATCTTCTCTGAAATGTCATGACCCAATTTACTTATCAGTTTAACAAGTAGAATCTGATGGAAATCAACACACCCTTTTCTGCTAGTAACAGAGAACACTGACTTCATTATGCAGACTGCATGGAATTTTGCAGTGGCGATTACTTCTGGAATACTACAGAATAAAAGGTGCGTGCGACTGGTGAGAGAGACTGCACTATATCCCTGTCTCTCACACACACACACACACACACACACACACACACACACACACACACACACACACACACACACACACACACACAGACACACACACACACACACACACACACACACACACACACACACACACACGCACACACACACAATCACTCACACACACACACACACACACACACACACACACACACACACACACACACACACACACACACACTCTCGCATGATGTTCAGAAATGTTTAATATGAGGCTGACATTAATAAAATGAAAATAATGATGAATGTATTGATAACATTCATTCATTTCTGTGTAGTGAACATCACTCATCCAAGTCATGTTTTTTCCTTTTTAATTTATCAGTATATAAATTATAAAAGGTGCTAACTGCTTATTAAAGTTTTATGTAAAGTTAAAAAGATGACATTGTACTTGGCAGTAGAAAATATGCCCTGCACAGTGTTTACTTTGAACAGCTGTCATGACAACAACCACAATCAAACAGGAATTCTAGATGGGATTTGCAAGCCACTCATTTTCCATATAAACCTGTGTGCTATGAGTAGTCACATACAGATGCTTCAAACAAATAATACTTTATACCATAATATAATATTACTAAAACCTGAGTATATGAACTGCAGCACAGATGTCTTCTTTCTCCTTCTCTTATAGGTTCCATCCTAGTCCTCATGAGTGCTACCTTAAGTTTCCATGGCAATTCCATATAAAATAATGTCACCCATCCTTGATAAAAGATGCTGCTTATGAATATGTACCATTTACATCTTTAAAATTGCATTATTTATGTACATATTTTCTGTACTGGTTATTTCAAGATGGCAGTATGATGGTTTTGTGGAGTTACTTCATGAAGCGAATTTAAATGTTATTCCCTTTTTTATATTTAGTTTTATGCAGTAATTACTGGCCCTGTGTTTTGGGAGCTTTAACTAATCATCATTCACCATTTTTAAATGTGGTTAATGCTGTATGTATAGTTATTATAGCAATAACCCACGCCTGGGTGTGGGTAATGCTGGTTTTACACACAGTTGATGTGGTTCAGTCACGAGGGCGAAGCCCGAGTGGTCAAACAAAGCCAACCGTGGGTAAATCCAGCATTACCCACACCCAGAAGTGGGTTATTGCTATTATACAATGACATTATTTAAGAAAAAAAATAATTAGTTTTCTTAAATAATGGCATTGTGTAATGCCTCCTTGCTGCCCTTCCACAGCTGTCTGGTATTCTGAGGCAGTTCTGATGTACTGCTCATGCGTATGCCTACGCAGTACATCAGAGCTGTGACCAAAAGCAACGGAGAACGCAAGATCTCCATTGCTTTTTACAAACTGTTTCGCTATGTTAAATGGGTTTAACATAGCGATACAGCTTTAAAAAAAGCAACTGAGAATCTCTGTTGTTTTTTTAAAAGCTGTCCCGCTATGTTAAACCCATTTAACATAGCGAGACAGTTTTGAAAAAAGAAAAGGAGAAAGCAAGATCTCCATTGCTTTTTACAAACTGTCTCAATATGTTAAAGGAGTTTAACATAGCAAGACAGCTTTAAAAAAAGCAAAGGAGAGTCTCTGTTGCTTTTTTTAAAGATGTCTCGCTATGTTAAACTCGTTTAACATAGTGAGACAGTGTGAAGCAACAGCAATCTTGCGTTCCCCGTTGCTGTAAAAAAAAGAGTTATAGTAATGGAAAAAGTCCAGGTGACTGGACCTTTTTCCATTACTATAACTCTGATTTACAACGTGCATGCTGACCAATCAGTGTGCACGTTTTTGAATATTAATGGGGGGATCGTTGTATAATTACATTTTCTTACTTCATTTGAATTGGTTGGGGGGAATCTCCCAGGGGTCTAGCAGAATATACATAAATAACAAATGTTATGCACTGGGTATTTCATAACTTCACTGATATACATAACTTGATAGTAATCCAAAAGCAGAGCTCAAAATTAATATCTACTCACCTTTCCCAATAACAAAAACACAACAACCTGGATAAATGGATGTATAGAACATGCTGAAAAGTTGAGAAGTACAAGTGTGTCCAATGGCTCCTAACTTACATATCTGGTTCTTTCTCCAACTCATTGTTACTCAGGTACTAAAATTTCCAATAGCATCCAGTGTTTCCAATTCAGCTACTACTAATACTGTTTTCTGAGGCAGCCACCTACAGTGTGCTTATTGTTAACAGACTCCATAGCTGAAGGGGCAGTCTTCTTATGTAGGGATACTCAAGGAACCTCTATTGACAAGAAAGTCCCTTAAGGGTAAGAAACACATATACTTACTCATGCCAGCTTGTTGTGAGGCAGTCAGGCCTCTGAATGAATGTAATGTAATGAAAAAAGTAGGCAAAATCCAGTGCACTTCCCTAATCAACATTATAAACTAATACAGAACAACACTCTAGAAACTCTACAGAAATAGACAATTAGCTATAACATTTATCAGATTAGATGAAGAGGACCTGTATACATTAAAAATTAAATAAAAAAGTGCTACAATAACATTTTAAATGATATTTGAGAGAAAGGCCTTCTACCATCCAAATTCTCCAATTTTTTTCAGCAGTGACATGTTTAGCACATATCCTCCTGAATAACAAACGAGGTTTTGTGCCTTAATCTGTCACCAGCAAAGGTCTTATGCTCATGGTCAGGAAGATGAGAAGAATCTGTACAGGATATATAAGATGTAATCTACAAACAGATCTTGTTGTTCCATTGCTGAATTCATGTACATAAAACCCTTCCCCATGTCTAAAACCTACAGCATTTCAAACAGGTGCACTGACATCAACTTTATCACAATGATCCTGCAAGTCAGAACAAGATTGCTGTTTTCACTATGGGTAGAACTGAGACACCCACTTCAAGTCCAGCTTCCCCAGCTTACTGAGTATTCATTTTACCCACTGAGAAGGAATGGAAGCTATCTGCTTATTAGTACAAAGCAGAAACTACACATAGCATATTCATCCTTTAGCAGAACAAATTCTTGAACTATTTCCAAACAGTAAACTAGCCCATAATGACATTAGCTATCTCCGACAGGATGGTGGAATAAAAAAATAAATATATCTCAACAGATAGTCTCATGCTATAAAAGTATATATTCATATTACTCTTCATGTCATCTGGACCAGGAATAACAAGTAAAATGCTGCTGCTACTGAGGATGCTAGGTTATGCAACTAATAATCCCCAATTTATTACACAGAGCTTCCACCGAAATCACCTTGGAAAAAGTCTTAAAATCCCTGTCATGATTAAATGTATTATACCCATGGGACCACACAACATGCCAGGATGCATTTTCATCAGTACAAACTATGCAATATCTAAGGATCTACTTAAAATTGTTCAATTTCATCCTGTCCACAAGGTTTGTGACTGATGCCTGGAGAGCAGCCACTGTGACTCCCCTACACCAGGTTGGCACTTCTACAGACCCTGGTAATTATAGGCATGTCAGCCTCAATGGCCTTATATGCAAAGCCATGGAATATATGATTGCAGAATTCATTATTACAATGAAGGACAGGTCTTTTCTCTTGAACATAGCATCTTTGAAAGGGTCATAAAGCCTCTGAGCTGTAGTCACTTTATGCATACTGCTTATCACAATCTGGCTAAGGCTTTTGACACTATCCCCTATGTTGTTACTTTAAAAAAGAAATTAGACACACTTACTATAAAGCCCTAAGCTATCAGCTCAATTGCAGTTAGTTATCAGATCCCAGGTTATGAAAGTTGTCAATAACCTCTCTGGACATTATTGAAACTATTGGGATACCACACAGATCAGTTTTGCATTTATTTTGCAGATATCCCATCCAATATCTCAGAATTATGGCTGACCCAGCCTAGCACTGTGGTGCACTCATCCACCGATACTAAACAGCTCTAGCAAGGACTGGAATATGCACATACCTGGCATACTGAAAACTGTCTCAACTTAAATACAAAAAGTGCTGTGTAGTGACATTTAGCAAAAACAAGCTATTTTCACTTCATATGTTCTAAATGGTACTTCACTTCAGAAAGACACAGTCATAAAATAACTGGTAGTAATGTGGACAATTCTGTCATTCCATCAACATGTTTCTACCTGTCCCACTTAATTTCCAAGGGAATATCTTCAAGATTCATACCACCATATTCATCCCTTATCAGATCCATTATCAACACAATTTGTTAAGTATAAGTTGAACCATGTTGTTCAGCTAGAAAGCCCCAGAGATACTTTAACAAGAAAATTAAAGGCATTCTTTCAAGTGTCCTCTTCTTATAAGCAGTAGTCTACAGACTGCAATGATGTGACCTGTATATTGCTTTTTAAACTATGAAATACCCAATCTTACTTGACTCCTCTGTATTCTTGCAAAGCCAGTGGCTTTATAAACATCCACTCAAAGACTTATATTTTCACCAACAAACAACCAAGACGCACTGGAGAGGTAGTTTCCTAACTCAACATATTCCTTGCTGGTATAACACGTTACCACTATATATTAAATAAACTAGTAGCTTGACTATCTTTAAGGCTATTCTTCATGATTAGATTGGTTGACAAAAAGTTATAAATTGTAACCTTTATGCAGTAACAGAATAGAAATGCAGAATTTTGTCTCTTTATACACATATAGTTTTTCCCATATCTGGCCAGCAAGTGGACAGTGTTGAACAATAACAGAAATGCAAGTCTACAAAATGAAGTATTTTCCTTCCACACACTTTCTCACACAAGTGAAGGTAATTTGATTATTTTCTTCCTAAGACAGCAACAGCTCTGATTCCATTTTTTAATTTTCAGTGACTCCTTTAATTCTGCCTTCATCATTCTCATATAGCCCCTTAAGAGACCTGTTTCAAGCCATTTTTTACCTTGAGGTCAGAAATTTAACTCTTGCAACAGCCAATGGCCAAAGTAATTTAGGTTCATAGGTAGGTACTAGGCTATCTGCCCAAGGGCATTTATAAGCTTAGCCAGAGTATGTCAGCTTTCGCCTCCCCATTGATTAATTAACTGATCCTCTGTCAAGCAGAGCCAATGAAGTGATCCCAGAGGTGTATTTTCTGTTACCCATCCACTCATCAAGGTTTCTCTTGAAGAGTGTTAGTGAGGGGCTCTGCCTGATGTAATTTGGAATTTTGTTCCAAAGCATGGGGAGTCTCTATGACAGGAATCTATCCCTCCAACATGTTCTATTTATTGTTGTGGCGAGGTTTAGCTCACTAAAGCTTGTGGCTCGCAGTGACTTGGATTTCTTTAGGTGGAGCATGTCCATCAATTCTGAGTTGGACATGACTTTGTAAGTCAGGCAGAGATCACCTCTGAGTAAGCAATATGCCACTGAGTACAGCCGGAGATTTTTCAATCGGGCTGCATAGGACATATGTTTGAGACCAGTAATCCTCCTGGTGAGGTACTTTTGTGGTCTTTCAAGCTGTTGGAAGTATCTTGTGAGGTACATCCCAAATGGGACATTGTACTCTATGATGGGTCTAATAAGGGATGAGTAGAGGGGCACTATAACCTCTTTATTTCTAGATGCGAACCCTTTAGTAATTAGATGGACCACATAGAAGGATTTCCTAACTACTTTGGCAATGATTGTCAAAGGAGAGATTACTATCTACCTGGGTCCCCAGATCTCTTATTACCTCTTCTGTATTAAGGGGGCTGCCACCTATGTGGTAATTTGTGGGTGTTTTGTTTTCCCAAATGGGATGACTATGCATTTTTTGGCATTTAGCTTGTGGCCATGACTTTGACACCAGGTGTCCGTCTCAGTAAGGCCCTTTTGGAGGATGTCCATGTCAATTATGGCTCCCAGTTTGAAGTCATCGGTGAACTTGGTTAGCCATCATCCTCCTGTGTTTGCCTGTACTTCTAAGAAGTATATGCCGAACAGTAGGGGTCACAGGACTGAGCCTTGTGGGACACCACTTGTGACTAGTTTAGAGTTGGACCTGGAGCCCGCTATTCTTACCGTGTGAGTTCTGTCTGTAAGCTAGTTGGCAATCCATCTCGTGATGTAGGGGTTTATGTTCAGGCTGGTGAGTTTTTCTGTAATACCCGAGTGGGAAATGGTGTTGAAAGCCTTGGCGAGGTCAAGGTAGGCTGTGTGAACCACCTTTCCTTTGTATATGGCCTTGGTGACTGTCTCAAAGAAGTCAACCAGGTTTAGTAGGTATGATCTGCCCTTAACAAAGCTGAACTGGGTCGGGTCAAGTGTTTGGAGGTTCCCAATGTCTTTGTTGATGAGTTCCATGATGATGCACTCCATAACCTTGCAGGCAAGGCTAGTCAGGCTTATGGGGCGATAGTTACCAGAGTCAGTTCTGGCCCCTCCTTTGTGGAGAGGAATAACCATTGCTGTGCACCATTCTATGGGCACATAGCCTGTGGAGAGGCTGAGGTTGGGCAGCGTGTTTAGGTGGGGGGTTAGTTAGTTCTGTAGTTCATGCAAGATGCAGCCTGGGAAACCATCTGGTCCCACTGATGCTGTTTTTGGCTTTTGAAAGGGCTGTTTTCACCTGTGCATCTGTGATTTTTGGGACACTACACTTTTCTGGTATTGTTGTGGGCCCTTTTGGAGGTGAGAGGGGGATGAAGTTTGCATTGAATCTATCTGCCAGGATGTTGGCAATATCACTAGGTTCAGTATATTTTGTGCTATTTTGCACTAGTTCAGTGCATATCTGTGAGTTGCCACTTAGATTCTTAACATAGCTAAAAAAGGCTTTGTAGTTATCTTTTGAATCCTTGGGTACTTTTCTTTCGAAGTTAGCCTTGGATGATTTCATGTGGGACCTCAGTTTCTTACTGATACTGATCAGGGATGTCTTTCCTTCTTGGGATTTGCTTTTTTTCTGAACTAGTTTCCTCCTTCTATTGTATAGCCTGTTTATTGCCAGGCATCCACCAAACTGGTTTCCTTCTCTTAGAGGAGTGAGTTTTAGTTTTGCTAGGGATGGCACAATCCATGCATTCTTGTAGGTGCGCATAGAATGCATTTGTAAAGGTTTCTGCATCTTGGGCAGCATTATTCTTTAGCGTGGGGGCTGTGAAACTTACCACCTCGGTCTTAAGTAAGGTGAAGTTTGCTTTAGAAAGGTTTTTTACTGTGGTTTCCTTAGTTGGGAGGTGGTGGTGGGGTGTGAACATCCAGAGTGATTAGTTTATGGTCTGATCTAACGATTGATGAGTTGACCTCTGGTGTAGAACACCTGTCGCCTATGTTGGTGATGACTGGGTCCAATATGTTTTCATCTCTGGTAGGGGAGTTTACCAGATGATCCAGGGTGTTTGAGTTGATGAATTCCAGGAAGCGCTAGGCCTGGGAATTTGTACTTGAGTAGTTTTCCCAGTGAATGGTAGGGTAATTGAAATCGCCCAATATCAGGGTGTTTGGTAGGACCTTCATGTTTTCCAGTGTCTCCAAAAAGGTGGTGGGGTGGTCCTGGGTCATGGAGGGTGATCTGTAGCAGGCTACAATTTGCATTGCAGATTTGCCCGATGTTAGTTGCACATGGATGATCTCAGAGGTATCATGCTGTGCCACTAACCTGGAGGTGTTGGTATCCTTGATGAATATGAATACACCCCCCCCCCCTTTTGTGTTTTGGTCCATGTTCTGTGGCCAAAATGTGTGGTATGAGTTGTAGCCTGGTAGTGCTGGGGTGCTCTAGCCTTGAACCAGGTTTCAGTTACTGCATAGATGTCGACGTCCCCCATGCTTCGAGCGCATGCATTTTGAGATTTAAACTCCTGGCGTTGAGTAGCATAACCCTCAGTTTTTTGTTAATTGTGCTGTTTATGGAGGTGGGTTTGACTTTTGAGCCTTGCCTAAAAAAGGCACTATGGGGGCAGCAAGAGCCTTGGCCAGTATTCGAAAGCCTAGGGGTGACAGGTGCAAGCCATGTCTTGTGAAGCAACCCAGCTTATCGAGCATGTCATCCCAGGCTGACAGACACTGAATCCCCTTTGAATGATACTAGAATCTTAGCCAGTTGTTGAAATTGATCATTTTTTCTTTATACTGCGGTATCATTCTTGATGAGGGTAGGATGCTACTCAGGGACAGGGTCATACCAGCCTGGGCTACATGATCAGACAGCTCTTCCATGTCTCTTTTCATGTAGTCCAGGTTGGTTTGTCTCAGGTCATTCACACCAACATGAATAATGACAGAGTCATATTTGTACTTGTTCTGGAGTGACCTGACTGCTTGTGTTATGTGGCGGATTCTGGCTCCCGACAGGCAGCTAACAGTAACCTTCTGCTTGTCCAGCCTAGTGAGTGGGACGTCAGTGTGCCTGACTATAGAGTCACCTATTACTAGTGTGTTAGGTATGCTATTTTGCCTTAAGGGCCGTGATTGTGCTGCACACTGATTTTGTGTTTTATGTGTTGTCTGGTTTGTGATCAGAAGTGCAAATTGTTTGGATGTCTGTTTTGGAGGTCTCTGATGCTTTTGCAGGCCTTTATTTAGAGCCTCTGAGTATGATTTTGTGTATTTATGTGTATTTTTTGCCAGTGTTGTTTTAGTAGGTCTGTATGCGGCTGGAGTTGTGGTGCAAGTGTTAACCTTCTCTACTTGACTGTCTGTTCCAGTCTTGGGTTCTTCGCTACTTATTAGCTAATATGTTCAGAGCTACCTTAATGGCTTATTTACCTGCTTCAGACATAGAAAAACACCTTCTTTTATAGGCAGTCTAGCAGTAAACATGTACCTCCAAGGCTTAGCAGTATATATATATATATATATATATATATATATATATATATATATATATATATATATATACTATATGTGTGTGTGTGTGTGTATGTGTTGTGGGCATTCAATAAACTCCTTGTAGGCTTAGCACAAAGCCTACATGGAGTTAGTGTTTTTGCATGATGAACAGCAGTGCTAATTGCATATGCATGTCACCCATCGTGCTTACATGGATACAACTGAGGTTTCATGACTAGCAACAGTGCTGTTATTCAGGAAACCATGTAATGTAGCACAAACACATTAAGACATGCAGACAAGTTTATTTATTGGAAAATTTGTTTTGCAAGATTGCATGGGCAACCACAATGACCACCAGGGCAAAAATTAAAGCAATAATTGCAGTGCTAGCACATTATAGAAAAGTATACTCAGTGTAATGTACACTACAACATGTTTTGGCATACTGAAATAAATGTTTTGAGGTGATCATCACAGGTAAATAGACTGCATTTTAAATACACTAATCTGAGACAGTGTGTGTATTGGAAAGGGCAACAGGCATGAATGGTGGGAAGGAAGAAATGAGAACAGGACAAATGAAACATGGTAATGTACACCATATAAGGACATGTGACTGTATATACACCCCAAAGACAAGACAGCTGCAGCATGAACAGTAATCACATATCTACATAATACAGTACGTACTGCTATTTACACCTTCCCTCTGTGGGTATATTCATATCATCACACAGTTATTGTATATTATGTGACTGTCACAGAAAGTTACATAATTGGTTGTGATTTAAACAGCTTCACATTATAACTGTAGAGGAAATGTATCACCGTTATTTACAATAGGGTGTATGTGCATATTGTGAAGATGTGCAAAATCAGTTGCTTGAGTATGAATGTAATTTCAGCATAGGTGTCAATCACCTGGGGCACATAGCAACAGGCTCAGGGGCAACAGTAGACAGAAGCATGTACAATCATGAACAATATCAGAATAATACCACTATCAATCTGTGTCATTGACATAAAATATGTGATTGTGAATTATTGCACATGTTCTGCATAAACACACTTGTGCAACTGTAATGAATTCTCAATAATCTTTAAGGAGAATCAAAAACACCTTCCTCAAAAAATCACCACTTTTGGAAGGTGTTAAGAGGACACTGCTATAGCCGCAGTTTAAATTATGAGCAATCCTGGCTATCTGGGAGGTTTGCATGACACATATATGCCACAATCCAGACTTGCAAGAATGTAACCCATGTCATCAATTTTGCCAATGAACTGTGTATTTAACAGATGTATCACAGGAAGCTGTATGACACATGCATCTTGTAGAACACCTTAAAGGAAAGTCTGTACTCTCAACTCCTAATGGTGATGCATCACAAAGAATACTTATGTATGACTGTTATACTGTTGCTGGACAATTTCTAGCAGTTGACATTATCATTGTATGTTTGGGAGAAGCTGTTGGGAGGTCTGTATGAAATGGATGTGTAGGCATGTACAGCTGTCAAAATGTTTGTTTTTGATGGGACTGGTTTGCTAATAGTATGATACAGACTCATACTCTTCTGATTATGCACATACAGCAGTTGACTACAGTGAGATTAGAACCCCTAGCTAACTAGTTACAAAAGCTAGAGAACACAGCATTTAATGCTAGTGCCATGGCACAAGTCTTACTTTTATACTGTTACTGGACAATTTATAGCAGATGACATCATCATTATATGTTTGGAAGAAGATGTTGGAAGTACTGTATGAAATGGATGTGTAGGCATGTACGACTTTCAAATTATTTGTTCTCCATGGAACTGGATTGCTAATAGTAGGATACAGACTCATGCTCTTCTGACTATGCACACATACTTACACAAACATACACAGACATTATGTGGAAGTTGTGATAAGTTAACCCACACCTAACTATTGCTTTTGTTTTGTCATACTGGTCTTTATAGATGATGACATCATCCTAAAATGATGTAGATAAGGTATCCTGTTATGACAATGGTATGCAAAGCATGTAATTTGTATTTTCTGTTGTGGTTCCAATATGCAGGTATATTTTCAAAAAGACACCTTCTCAAACTAGATGCAATAAGCTGCCAGGAATGCATGTTGCAGAAGTGAGACACATGCACCTGTTTATCAATACATTGTGTTCATTACACACTTGCAGTCACATGGATGCAACTGTGGATGTATGTGTGTTCATATTTGTGATTAATTTATATCCACATAAAGAAGTACAGGACAATCTCAATGTTTAGAGTTAGCCTAAGGCTTCAGATGATATAACAATGCAGTTGTGCTATTTATTTTTTTAGTGTAGTTTACATTTGGTAACTACTACTGACATATCAATTTTCATGTGCATGGGTACAGACCACACATGAGTATGAGGGTTCAGTCTCTAACAAGAGCCTTCCCTTTGTGTTTTTCCATAAATGTTTAATGGGATAATGACTAATTGGGCATTAAACATACTAATACATGCCAGTTAGCTCTTTCCATAGTGTACCACTGAGAAACTTGTGTGTGTGATCGATGGCAAAGTATTTGCACATGCAAGATTCTCATTTAATGAATACAACTTGAACTTGGGAATAACTTATTCATATATGCTAGGATAGAACTAGGTGACAGATACTATGGTGTTCTTAGTGTATATTATATTGGAAATTTTGTGTCATAATTTCTATGATATGAAGGACTGTTCCTTTCCCCGTTTGCGTGGAGTTAAGCAATGAGCAAATGCAGTTTTCTGCTTAAATGTTAAAATTGTAATATTTCTATTGGTTCGCCTTCTATCACACAAATATGCTAAGCTGTGAAACTTGGCCATCAGCACTTTGGGCAGTAATGATTATAAGAAATAAACCTGCCACTTAGCTTGCCCTGTGGCAGCAAGTGCAAGAACAATTAACTTATTTTTAACACAGATGGTTCATGGTTCAATTACAGGTCAATCTAATTTTTTTTACACATGGTGTCAAGATGGCATTACATAAGTAAATTTGGTAGTTCCTGCAATGTTTACAGTAAAGTCCTGCATAAAGATAAATAGCAGTCAAGTGATTTATGTCGATAATATGCATATGGATTTGCTTTGTTATACACTCAGCTATGTAAATAACTGCTCATGTTAATGTTTAAAAGTACTGACTTTATTCTGCTTTAACTCTGTGTTCCTTTAGCAGCAAGTTTAAGCAGCACAGTGTGGAGGTAAGCACACCATGCTGTAACGCATGAAGAGGCATTCACCATCACTCAGCATTGGTGTGCAATGCCAAACTCCACGTAAATGCAGAGGACAAAAAAATGAAGGGTTTTATTAGGGATTTATTATTTATGTGTGTGGTGTGTTATTCTATTTTTGACCAAATTAAAGGTGTGAAAATTGGGTAGATGGGAGAGTGGTGAAATGTGGGGGGCAAGCGGGTGGGAACAAAGGGGAAGCAATACAGGAATTTGCAGGAGGAAATTAGGAAAGTACCATAAATATCCACTTCTTCAACAGTATAATGAACATGTATATAAAATTGAATGAATTTGGACTGTCACGATGCAGTGCAGAAGGATGACAACAACATAGTCATGCTGGATAGCTAATTGGACCAAATCAAGTGCGGTGACAAGGCACATTTAAGAAGTGGATAGCTATGTATGAGACACTTTTTTTTGTAGGATAGGTGCCAGTTTTTTTTATTTTATTTCTGTAAGAGATGAATGTTGGGTAAGGGATGTATGTATGTCAGGGTCAGTTAAGTAGGGTAGATGAGGAAATGGGTGCAGACAAACAAGACAGACAAACAGTGACAGGGATGTTGAGGGACACAAAAGGCTGGGGCACACCATGATCAGGGATAGGGGGTGATATTGGAGGCCCAAGCCAATCAATCATGGGGACAGTGAGAATCTAGCCCTCACCCTCAGAGCAGTCATAATTGTCAACTTCCTCAGCTTCCTGTTGGAGGGCTTGATGTTTTTTTTTTTCTCAGCATCCCAATGAGCATCTTCTCCATACAGCTGAGGTGTGCACCAATGGTACATTCTACAACCTCATGCGCCATGCCTGGCAGCTTCTGGTGGGTGACAAAATCACCACCTCCTACAATACTCCCAGAAGATACCACTGCACCAGCTGCTGGGGTAATGCTACCTGATGTTGAAGTGCCAGGTAGTACAGGAGCTGCAGAGGCTGTACTGCCAAGTTGAGTCACAGATGTGCTGGGCATTAATGTGTCAGCCATTGGAAGGATGGCAGGTTGAGATGCATTGGATGGCCTACCTCTCTGTGCTAGAAATCATTTTGTCAGTTGCCAGAAAATTATGACATCAGAACATTTGATCCCACATATAAAAATAAAAAAGGGAGATAAGGGGTGGTGTAAGAGGAAAAAAAAGAAAAATATAATTAGAACCATCATATGTCTCATACAATAAATTGCTACAATGTAAATATATTGTTACTTTTACATTAACTATATTTTTTAAAAATACAAAATAAGACCGAGATTTGTTCCAGATAATCCGTGCACTATGCATACATTGCACATATACTTTTAAAAATAATACAGATATAGTGAATAACATGGTATTTATGCCAATTCTGTTGAAATTAATATTTAATTTCTTTTACTATTTTAATAATTTCTAAATGAAGTGTAAAGCCATTCAAACACAGAGAACATTGTGGCATGCTAATTACTGCATATGCAGCTGAACTATATGCTAATCAACCAGTCCAAGATGGAGGAGCTATTCAACAAGCTATAAAGCTTGTATTCAGATGTCACAGGTTCAAATCATACAAGTAACAAACACATCCTAATATAATAAGACGTATTAAATATTAATTACAACAACACTGGCATAAATGCCATGTTGTTAACTTAACTCATTCCCTCCAGTACAGCTCTCTTTTGAGTGTGTACCTTTAACTCCCAGAGGGTGTAGCTTGAGCCTTTAAAAAAATAAAGTTAACACCTTACAATTTTAGCAAATACTCATTGACAGAGGTCAAATATCAATACAGTTGTACTTGCCATTATGTATGCCTCAAGATAAAATATTCTGATACTTTGTATGTAGCATGGTTTTGGAAGTATTAATGCAAATATGAACAAGCAATATTTGATGCCTAGAGATGCAGTAGGAGGTAACTGCAGAACTATCTGGAGGCGCACTTGGCTGTAATGAGTTAATCTGTATTATCTGAAAAAGCAAATGTGCAACATATACATATTGCAAGGATTAATTGGATAATCAATTAATTGGATTAGCAATTATCAGTCCTAGTTTGTAGTATTTAAAAAGTAAAGTATAGTTAAAGAAAAATAAATATATATCTATGTTGTATCAATTTATTGTATGTGATATAATGATGGTTCTAATTATCTTTTTCTTTTTTTGTCTCTTCCCCCCACCCCTTATCTATATTTATTATTTTTATATGTGTAGTCACAATGTTCTGATATCACCAGTTTCTGTTAGCTGACAAAATGATTTCCAGTACAGGGAGGTAGGCCAACCAGTGCGGCTCAGCCTGCCAAACATCCAACAGCTGCCACATTGATGCCCAACACATCTGTAATACAACCTGGCATTACTGCTTTCGAAGCCCCTACTTTACTTGGGTTCTCAACATCAGGTAGCATTACCCCAGCAGCTGGTGCAGTGGTAACCTCCGTGAGTATTGGTGGAGGTTGTGATTGTGACATGCGCCAGGAGATTCCAGGCATGGTGCATGAGGTCATAGAAAGTACCACTGGGGCATGCCTCAACTGGATAGAGAATATGCTGGTTGAAAAGCTGGGAAAAAAGTCAAGCACTCCAACAGCAAGCCAAGGAAGGGGACAGTGATGACAGTTCTGAAGGTGAGGGCTAGATTCTGACTGTCCCCATGCTTTACAGGCCTGAGTCCCTGATGTCACCTCCCTATCTCCAATCATGGTATCTCCCAACCTTTTGTGTCCCTCACCATCCCTATTTCTGGCTTGTTTGTCCTGTGTTTCTGTACCCGATTTATCACCTACCTGACTTACCTGACACTGACATAATTATGTCCCTTATCCAACATTCCTCTCTCTTTGAAATGAAACAAAAAAGATGGTCATGTGTCCCACAAAAAAAAAAATGTTGTCCCATACATAGCTCTCCACTTTCCACATGTGTCGTCTCAACACACTTGATTCAGTCTGGCTATACAACATGATTGTGTTGTTGTTACCTGTCTGTGTTAAGGGGACAGTCCAAATTCATCCAGTATTCTATACATTTCATTCTATGCTGTTGAAGAAGTGGATAGCTATGGTTCTTTCTTAATTCCCTCCTGAAAATTCATATATCACTTCCCCTTTGTTCTTCCTCCTGTTTGCTCCCCATTTTACCACTTTCATATTCACCCGATTTTCACACCTTTTTCTGGTCAGAAATAGAATTACATACCACGCACATAAATAATAAATCCCTAATAAAGGCCTTCACTTTTTGTCCTCAGCATTTGTGCATAGTTTGGCGTTATGCACCAATGCTGAGTGACAGTGAGTGAGTCTTCATGTCCTATGGCATAGTGTGGATACCTTCTCTCAATACTGCTTAAACTTACTGCACTAAAGGAACACATCATTAAAGCAGAGTAAAGGCAATAATATTAAATATTTGCTGTAATATTTATTTAGATTGATTAATGTATAAAAATGCTAATCCATATACTGTTGACATAATTCAGTTGACTTGTTTTCATTTTTAAACAGTCCTTCACTGCAGTCATTCCTCTCACATTTGCAAAAATTATCACATTTAATTATTTAATGCCATTCTGAATACAAGTTTAAAAAGTAGATTGATCTGGATTTGAACCCTGTATCATTTGTGCTCAAAAAAAAAAAAAAACTCACTGCTGTTATACCTGCTACCACACTGCACAGAGACAGGCAGGCAGCAGGTGTTTTTCTTACACTCAGTACTGTCCAATGTGCTGACTGCCATGCCTCTCTACTTAGCATGCTTGTGTTGGAAAATGAATCAATAGAACTGTTATAATTTTCTCAGTGAAGCAAAAACCCATGTTTGCTTGTCACTTAACTCTGCAGAAATGGGGAAAGTAGTACTAATAGTCCTTCATGTCATAAAGTTTCTGATACATTTGCAAAATAAACTACAGTATAAACACTATTGTATCTCTCAGCTATTTCCACCACAGTCAATATGCAAAAGTACTTCTCAAGTTTAAGTAGCAGTCATGACATGCAAAACTCACATGAGCGAACACTTTGCAATTGATTGTGCAAACCAGCTGCTCAGTGGTGTGCTATGAAACTATCTGATTGCCATGAATTAGTATGATTACTGCCCAGTTACTCTTCATCCCATAATCCATGTAAAAGCACAACCACAGGGAAGGCAGTTATTACTGACTGAACACATATTTACAAAGACTCATCTGTGCCCTGCACCCATGCACTTGAAAATGGATGTATCAGTGCTCATTCCCAAATTAAACTACACTACAAAAATAAATAGCACAACTGCATTTTAACATCATCTAAAAGTTTATACCTACAATAGACATATTAAAATTGTCTTATACATATTAATGTGGACATCAATAATTCATCACAAATATGAACACACATGCATACACAGTTGCATGCATGCTGATCACAAAACTTGTGTTTGCATCTGTGTGTGACAGTAAGTGGTTAATGTACACAGCATATTGAGAAACAGATTCATATGTCTCAGTTCTGCTACATGCATTCCTGTCAGCTTTTTGCATCTAGTTTGAGAAGCTGTCTTTTAAAGTGCCCATTGGAAACACAACAGAAAATACAAAATCCACACTTTGCACACCACTCTCATAACAGGATATGTTACCAACCTCATATAATGATGATGGCATCAATTATAAAGACCAGTATAACAAAAGAAAAACATACTTCAGGAATGGTTCAGTTATAAACTAGTGTGTTTTGCAAATGGGAACAAAATACTTACATGTGGGTTAACTCAACACAGCAGTTGCATTATGTGTGTGTTTCTAATTATATATAAGTGTGTATGCAGTGTCAGAAGGACATGAGTCTGTATCCTACTGTCATCAATCCAGTTAAAAGCAGAAAACAGTATTTTTACAGTTGTACTTGCCTACACAGCCATTTCATACAGGCCTCTCAACATCTCACAAACTTACAGTGATGATGTCATCCACTATAAATTGCCCAGCAGCAGTGTAAAAGTCTGACTTGTTTTCTGGTGTTTGTGTTAAGTACAGGGTTCTCTAACATGTGTAACTACTTAGGTATGGGTTCTAATCTCATTGCAGTCAACTGATGTGTGTGTATTTGTGTGTAGTCAGAAGATCATGAGTCTGTATCCTACTGTCAGTAATCCATTCCCATGCAGAACAAATACTTTGACAGTTGTACATGTCTACACAGCCATTTCATACAGGCATCCCAACATCTTCTCACAAACATAGATTGCTGATGTCACCATCCTTAAAGTGTTGTCTGACACTGTAGTAGCCAGATTTGTGCTTTGGCACTTCAGGTAAATATTGTGCTCTGTAGATAGGTAGGGGTTATAGTTTTCATGCAGTCAACTTGTAACTGTGCATGTGTTTCTGTTCGGTTAGTTCACATTCCAGAGACCCTTTTAGAACAGCATATGAGACAATCTTACTACAATCTTCTTATCACCAGACACTGCTGATGTCAACATCTATAAAGTGTTGTCTGACACTGCAAAAGCTAGAATTATGCTGTGGCACTTGCATTAAGTACTGCGTTCTGTACATAGTTAGATACGGATTCCTGTCTCACTATGCTCAACTGTTGTGTGTGTGTCAGTGTATGAGTTCATCCAACAATCAGTATGGTGACAATTTTAGAATAGCATGTGAGTCCACAGCTGTGTCAGACACACCTCTGAACATCTTCTTGTATCATACACTGATTATGTAATCTTGTCTAAAGTGCACTTTGACAGTAGTCAAGTTAAACTTTTCCTGAAGTTCTAATCTGACAGCAGGCAACTTGAGTGTTTATACATCCAAGTAATATTTTTGAGACAACTTTACACCAACATGTGAATCTACCTATATTGCTTGTTCATCTCAAACACATATAACAAGAAGGCTTAGGGTTTTGTTTAGATGCTTTAATTCATAGAAACACATTAGGATGGATAGCAGCATCATTAAATATGAACAAACTAGTTGACAGACAAACCTTACATATATACATGCTTACAGCTCAACAGCTAACTACAAAATGGCAGTCAGACCTGCATGTTCTCAGTATTTATACACTCATACAAGCCCTTGGGTAGCTTCTTAAAGGTATATACAGTACACACATATTGGTCTACACCGTCCATCTTAAAAAAATTGCCTTTATACAAAACAATATCATTGCTAGAAATGCATTACTATGTACATTGCAAATGAAACACAATGCTCATGTCCAAGTTGCTTCATATCTGTTACAGGGTTTAGAGATTCGACCATATCACGTAACATAACAGTTGAGACCAAATTTAGCAACAGGGACAGTCTGTGGTGCACAACTCATATCAGGAACTTTTGAATTTGTCATAGGAACAGGAATGTCCTCTGGAAAAACCTCTAGAATTGGAACACTGGAAAACTCACTCTTAGATAAAGAGTCTTTCTCACAGGCTATGTGCTGTGGTATAGGCTCAGACATTGGTCTCATGTTTCTGATTCCACCTAAAGATTGCTCCTTCTAATTCTGCAATGTACAGTCTTGGCTCTGGATCAATATTCTTCATGACACCAATCTGATGATAACCTCTGGACATTTGCATCCTTACCGCTTCTCCTTCTCATAATGGATTGAGTGATTTACTGTTCTTATCGTAGTAGGACTTCTGGGTTAGGCACTTCTTCAACAGATTGCCGTTCATTGATTTGTTGTTCTTGTTACATGAAACCAACAATTGACTACTGATTGGTATTGTGGTTCAGGTTTGTCTTGACAGAAATCTCTATGCAGGTGAACCAAGATGTCTATCACAAGGAATATTTCTGAGATTCAAGAGATTAAGGAAAACATCACTATTATCTCACTTTGACTTCTCTAGTAGCTGCTTTGCACCTTGAACCGCACGCTCTGCCAAACCATTTGACTATGGTTACTCTGGACTAATTGTGACATGAATAAAGACCCATTCATCAGCAAGTCATTTGAACTGTTGGCTTGTAAACTGCATGCCATTGTCAGAAATAACTTTGCGCGGACTACCATGAACAGCAAAATGACACTTCATCTTAGTAATGACAGTACCAGATGCTAGGTTAGGAAGTAGGTCAATCTTGAATCAATTGGAGTAAGAGTCTACTAGCACCAAATAGTGTGACCATTCCACTTGAAGATGTCTGTGGCTACTGTTGACCAAGGTAGTTTCAGAATCTGGTTAAGCTGAAGTGGTTCCTTCTATTGATGTGGCTTAGTACTATTACACACTGAACAAGATGAAAGTGCTCTCTTAATATCTTGTGACATAGAAGGCCAAAATACTAGCTCTCTCACCCTTCATTTGGTAGATTCAGTTCCTGGGTGACCATGATCCTAGATAGTAATGTACTCTGATTTCAAGGATTTTGGAACAATGACTTTTGGACCTTTCATAATGATACCTTTGTCAGAGAAAATCTCATCTCTGTATGGGAAATAAGGTTGCACTTCATGAGGTAAACCAGATTACTTTGACAGTCATCCTTGATTGATAAAGTGGTTGAGCCTTTGTAAAACTGGATCTGTGGCTGTGTGATCTCTCACCTCATCAAGACTTATGGAAGAAAAAATTCTCACTTCCATGACTTTTTCCATGACTTCAGAATCAAGGTTCTCATTCTTTGCTGTCCTGTGGTGTTTCTGGGTGATCTGGTTAATGTATCAGCAAGATAAAGAAGTTTTCCTTTCTTGTAGACAAGATAGAAATCCATACTTTTGCAGTCTCAGCATCATACCTTGCAGGTTGGGTGAAGCTAAATGCATAGGCTTTCTCAGCATAGTGACTACAGGTTGGTGGTCTGTTTCAATCTGGATAGGTCTACCATAATCATAATCATGGAACTTCGAATATGCAAACAGAATTGCCAGAAGGTCTTTCTCTATCTGGGCATACTGCATCTCAGTTTGAGTAAGAGTTCTCCATATATAGGCAACAGGTTGATCTTCTTGTAGAATGACAGCACCAAGACCAAATTTTGAAGCATCACAGGAAAGTGTAACTGGCTTGTAAACATCCTAGTATCTTAGAGCTGATGGACTAACAACTCTCTGTTTCAGGACATCAAATGCTCATTAGTGTTGCTCTAACCAAGATCAGGATACACCTTTACATGTCAGCTCTCTAAGTGGTGCTGAAAGCTGGCTCAAATCTGGAATGAACTTGCCTAGGTAGTTGACAATGCCAAGAAAACGTTGCTGAGTGTGAACATTGTCTGGAACTGGCATCTGTTTGTTTTGAAGGGTCTGGTCGTAGGCCTGTACTTGTAAATAAATGTCTAACATAAGGAACTTCATGTAGTCTGAATTTGCATTTGTGTAGATTGCGCTCCAGATTTACTTGACATGCTCTTTCTAGAAATTTTCTGAGGTTTCTGTCATGTTCTGCTCCATCACAACCTCCTACTAGTATGTTGTCTACCTTAATAGGACAAAGGTACCCAGAGAAAGATTTGCTCTATTGCACGCTGAAAGACTTCACTTGCAGAATTTATCCCAAATGGCATTCTCAAACGTCTGTACCAACCAAATGAAGTACTGAAAGTAGTGAGCAATCATGAGTGTTTGTCAAGCTGAATTTGCCAAAATGAACTCTTTGCATCTAAGACAGAAAAAAATAGTGGCATTTTGCATTAAGGCTGTAACTTCTTCAACTGTGCACATTGGATGATGAGGTCTTTTTAGTGCTTTGTTAAAATCTCATGGGTCTATACATATTCTGATGTCATCTGAGCTTTTCTTATGAGTTATTGCCATGGGAGATATCCATCCAGTTGGAGTTTCAACTGGACCGATCACATCAGGTTGTACCATTTTATCTAACTCGGCTTTGACTCTGTCCTGCACGGCTACTGGAACTTTGCATGCTGGCCTCATAACTGGACTGACCACTGGGTCTAACTTCATGGAGTACACAACTGGAAGCTTGCCTAGTTTGTCTTGGAAAAAATCAGCATAGGTAGAAAAAATGTATTAGATAAAATTATAGTAGTGGTCTTTTAAGCTTACATGGTGGACTTCCTTATTAAATGAAAGCAGTCCCATTTTCAAACTGTCTCTGAGCCCTAGTAATGACTGAACATTTCTCTTGACCACATAAAATAATAAGTTGTACCTTCTTCCAGCAAAGTAACATGAAAGCACTACTGAGTCTTTGGTCTGAATTTCTTTACCTCCTTAAGCAACAAGCTTCGCACAGCTTGCCAAATCAAGCCTTTCACCTTCACACACTCTAGCAATTGTTTCTGCAGGCATAACATTGAACTTGGAACCTGTGTCAACTTTGAGCACTATGGGCTTGCCATTTATCTGAACAGTACAAAATAGTTCATTCTTTGCCCTTAAATCTATTGCATTGACCGTTTCATGAAGCACTGAAATGCGTTCAACATAAAGAGTAGAATTGACACAGTCTAACTGATCAATTAATTTCTTAAAATGTTCCCTTTTAATAAAAAAATGTGGGCCTTTTGATTTGCAAGCTCTTTTGAAATTGTTCCATTTATTGCATTTGTTGCATTGTTGACCAAAACTAAGCATTTCTCCCTTTTAGATTCATGACTTCCACCACAGTTATGACAGATGGCAATGAAACCAGGTTGGGGCCCATGCTTTGAGTTTGCTGACTCCCTCTTATGCTTCACTGAGACTGTGTGAACTCTGGAATTTGCTGGAAAGTTCTGGGGTTTTCCAGTGAATGCTGTAGGGGTTACAGTTGCTGCATGCTATCAACATGAGCTTTATCATTGTGCCTTCTCATTTGTAAACATTTTTATGTGCTTTTCTGTGAGTTCGTATATCTGACAAATCTCAGTGGCCTTATTCAAAGTTAAACCACTGTCACAAAGCAAAATCTTTCTCACAGCATCATCTTTTATGCCACACACAAGTCTGTATTTTATCAACTCATCCCTTAAGTCATCAAGTCTGCATGTTTTAGCCTTATTTCTAAGGTCAGTTATATATGCTGCAAAAGTTTCAAAAGGCTTTTGATCCCTTATGTAAAATAATTGCCTTTCCATTGTAACATTTGCCTGGGTGTTACAAATTTCTCTAAATTTATGTTTTAAGCTCTCTTAGTCATATCTTGACTCAGCTTGTACAACAATAAGATAGTTTTCCCCCTCCCCTTAATAGATAGCAGGTACACAAATGAACGCTCCCTTTCAATGGCTTCTGACTCAGCTAAATTAAGTAGAATAAATGCCTTTGTACAGTCATCTTTATCAGAAAATGCAACCTGTATGAAAATGTCGTATTCTTGCTCAAACACCATCCAGTTCTCAGCAATATTACTGCCAAATGCAAGTGCACTGGGTTTTCAAAATCCATCTGTTATGCCCACAAAGTATACACAAACACACTGAAAATATGGCCCATGTAATTATGTATGAAAAAATAGTGCTGTGAGCCTGTAGTAACATTTACATGCACAGTAAACTCTTCAAAATACTTATTTTATGAAATATGCTCTGTAATGGCTGAACTTTGCGAAATAGCTTTACTGTAACACTGCACAAGCATGCACATACTTTATACACTTCTGATAACTCAGATATCTTTGAAATAATTTGAAAAATACATACTTTGTGAAATACCTTTACTGTAACAATACAGACACATGCAAACACTTTATACACTTCTGATAACTCAGATATCTTTGCATAACACAAAAAAAGGCATGCTTTGTAAAAATGTAGTTGTTTCCTCTTATTTTATTCATTTTATGCAATTTGGACTTTATTTCAAACATTTTCCATATTAATTAGAATATTTTTATTACTATTGTACATATAGGTTTATGTGAATATCATTTAGAATCTTCTGTATGCCTTGTTTCATGTTATTCAAAAATTAAATAGTGCTGTGCAAGTTTTAATTTCTGAAATTTGTTTCTGACCTGTTTTGCAAAGTTTACACATCTTAGGGATGATCTACTCATCTAAATTCCACCAGCATCTAAGCAAGTGTCTCTAGTCATTTTAGCCAAGCCACCTCTAACTTCCTGCCTCTTGGATATGCTAGTTTAGACTCCATACCCTTTAGATATGCCGCTTCTGAGACCATGTTGCTCGTTCATCTCTAACAAATGTGACAAGAAGGCTTGGGGTTTCATTTAGATGCTTTAATACATAGAAACACATCAGAACTGATAGCAGCATCATTAAATATGAACAGACTAGTTAACAGACAGACCTTACATACATACATGCTTACATCTCAACAGTTAATTACAAAATGGCATTCAGTCTTGCACGTGCTCAGTATTTATACACTTGTGCAAACCCCTGGATAGCTTCTTAAAGGTATATACACATATATTGATCTACAACATCCATGTCAGACAATCCTCCCAACATGTTCGTCTCAGTATACAATGATGCTGTCATACAAAATAAAGTGCAATGTGACAGTGTTAAAGTCAGACATATGTGATGGTGCTACTATTACATTGTATGGAATTTAACTTCTGTACCTACACAGGTGTAATGTTCAAATCAGATCCAGTCTACTTGTGCATGTGTGGTTGGTGCATATTACAGTTATTGTATGATGTTTTGAATCACTTTTCATTTCACTACCACTTAGGAGAAACATAGCCCAATGCATCCAACATCATCTTATTCCCACTTGACACATGACATCCTTCCTCCAGAGGAGGGGAGGATGCCATCATGTCAAAGATGCATGCACACATCATGAAGCAGTCCTTCCATGAGTCTCTGCAAGCCAGCCCCAGAGCACTGGATGTGTGCTTGCTAATTATGTCATGAGGTGGTACACATGTCATATATGGATAGAGGCAGTATGTAATGCAATCAAACAAATACACACATGCACAATATCCTTACTATCTTCCATCATACAAGTATAAGGAGTTTGATTTAACAGGCATAATAATGGCTAGGATTTTATGTGATGTTGGCAGTAAGCTTAGTCATGCCCTATGACCCTACAAACATTTTGCATGCCAATGTTGCTGTCATCGACATATGCTATGTTGAGTGTGAATGTATGGTAGGCCTACAAGAGGGTATTTCAATCTGTGATATGCAGTAATATAGTGATAACCATTGCTAACATTTCATTACATGTTCCTTCCATAACAGATGTACTAATATGCCTCATGAGAACTGCTGACATGAGAAGATAATATGTATATTATTGGCTTAGTATGTCATGTGTTTTTGTAGTGGAGCAGATCAGCATTCTAAGCAATTCTCATTCAGCCATTACAGTAACACCTGCAGTATGGCACATGTGTGCATGTGTATACCTACAATCATTAAATGCTCTGTGACATACAGCAATATAAATTCATACTGATTACATGGGCATACATCTTGTTTTACCCACAAGTTTTAATGCTGTGATATGTACATAAATGTCACATGTTTAGATTCAAATTCAATCTTGTAGAATTCATTGTTTGTGCAACTGTGTTGCTATTCCCAAGGATTATTGAGGTGGTCACCAACACCATTGTGTGACTATCAGCATTTGTGTCAGTAATCATTCTTCATGTGCCACAACCAACTCATTTGTAATGTGTGCTTATATGGTATCAAGTCACTCAAACATAGCTTCCTGATGAAAAATACATAGGCATACATTGTGCAATTGTTATAATTACGTGGCATTGGTAGAACTGAATGACTGTGTGAACAGTGCCACTGTGTGGCATGAGATGCATAACCACGTTTGTATTTGGAGGTGTTGTCACAAATAATTTATTTAAAAAGGTGTAAAATGTTAAGGGGAATACACAACTAAGCACAGAACTGTTTGTGGATGCCACCAGCCGTATTCCACTGTAGACAATAGGCAATCTGCTAGTTGATAGTTTGTCTCGCACTTCAACCCCCTGTTCCCCACTGGCCATCATTCAAAGTATACATGCAAACATTACTCAGTGTATTTTCTCAGTAGGGCAGCTCATCTGTGCACTCTCAAAGGCTAGTGACACAGGATCAATGGGCCCTGGCACCCTCCCAGTTTGCCTATACCATGACTTAAAACCTGACCTAACAGTCACGGTTGGATCCCTACTTAAACACAGCTATGTTCTTGCAGAAGGGTGTACAGTAACATTCATCCATCTGAACAAGGGGGGACCATCACCTGATACAGGGAATTATATACCCATATTCCTGACTCCCCTTGTCTTTGAGGCAGATCAGCTACTCATCATAGAACTTATCAAAAAGGACATAGGTAATGTCTGTTAAATCTGGCTGACATCTTCAAGAAGGTCACCAAGGACATGCATGAAGAAAAGAGTGTCCTCCCACATAACTTGATTCTGCCAAGGCATTTGACATAAATCCACACTCAGGTATTACAGAGAAACTGTCTCAAGTGTGTGTAAATGCCTTCATCTCAAGTGGTTACACAAATGGATTACACACATGCCACATAATGTCTAGGTTTGTGAAGTCACCTCTAGGTAGCATTCAGTGACCAAGTGTGTGCCTCAGGGTTCTATGTTAGGTCCTTTCCTGTTCAGTATTTAACTCTCACAAGTCAAGACAGACTTCAACATCCTTAGTCTAACCAGCTTTGTGGATTACTGCAAATTGCAGACAATCATTAAATCCAAGAATGCTATTGATATGCTGCAGAAAGTATTAATACACAAAATGATTATTCCCAGAACCATGGAGAAACACTATATGACCAAAAAGCATGACTATTTCCTATTGAAAGCAAATAGACAAGCTAATTACTATAGAGACAACACACCCCTATGAACAGACCAAGTTTTAAGTGACCTGGATACTCAGGTGGATAGCAAGCAGAACATTCAACAGCATGTGACCACAGTGGTGACAAATCCTGTGTATGTAGCACATATCCTGAGTATGGGCAGACCATCCACATCAAAAGATATTATAGTCCAATTGGTCTCAGCCTTCAACAAAACCAGTAATTGAGTACAATGCACCCTTTTGCATGTATATCACCACTCATCTTCCAGGGATGATTTGCTTAAGTATATCATGTTTGCTACAGTGTGCATCCACACATCATTTTGTTCATACTTAAGTATTCTTTGTGATGCATGACCATTAGGAGTTGACAGTGCAAACTTTCATTCAAGGTGCTATACAAGACGCATGTGTGATGCCTCTTGCTGTGATGCACCCAGTGAATACATAGCTCATTGACAACATTGATGGCATGCGTTACATTTATGCAAGTGTGGATTGTGACATTGATATGTCATGCAAACCTCTCATCAAGCAAGTATTGCTCCCAATTTAAAATACAAGTTTAACAGTGTCCCTCTTAACACCTCCCAAAAGTGGTCATCTCTGAAGAAGGTATGCTTGATTTCCCTTATTTATTACTGATAAATCATTAGAGTAGTTCATGCGTGTGCATGTAGAACATGTTAATAACTCACAATCACATATTTTATGTTAATGGCACAGATCATTGGTGGTATGATCCTGATATTGCCCTTGATTGTGCATGCTTTTGTCAGCTGCTGACCATGAGTCTGTTGTGTCCCAATTAGTTCAGACCTATGGTGAGATTTTTTTCATATTCAAGCAACTCATTTGGCACATCTTCATAATATGCACATACCTCTGTTGTATATGCCATCCTTGCTAAATGTCCTCTGCAGTGATCATGTCAGGTTGCTTATATCACAACCAATCATTTCCATTTATATATGACCTTGTGTGACAGTCACATAATTTTCAATTAAGTGTGGAATGATATGAATATATCCACACAGGAGTTGTAATTAGCAATACGTACTGTATTATGTACCCCTGTGATTACTGTTCATGCTGCAGCTGTCCTGTCTTTGGGGGTGTACGTACATTGTTATGCCCTTATCTTTTGTACATTACCATGCTTCACTTGTCCTCTTACCTATTCTTCATACCTACCATTCCTGTCTGTGGCTCTTTTTAATACACACTTTCCCAGACTACTGTCTTTATAATGCATTCTATGTAGCATTGATAATCATCACCTCAAGCCTTCATTTCAGTATTGTCAAAAAACATGTTTGGACTGTACTTTGCACTGAGTACATTCTCCTATTATGTGTTATTAATGTAGTCATTGCCTTAAATTAAACCCTGGAAGTCATTGTGGATGTCTGTGCAATCACGTAGAACAAGTTTGCTAGTAAGTAGACATGTCTGCATGTCTGATTGTGTTTGTGCTGCTTTACACAGTGTTGTCATCCAGGAAACCTCACCTGTATCTGTGTAAACACAATGTGTGGTGTGCATATGTGATTAGCATTGCTGTTCCATGTAGGCATTGCTCTAGGCCTACATGGAGTTTATTGAATCCCTGGGTCTGTCTAGAGGTCAAGGTTGTTAATATATAAAAACAAATATGAGTATGCCAGAGAATAGTAATGTATGCAAGTGTATCCTACAACATAACAAAGGCTATTTAATATCTGTTTGTTTAAAGATAGACAGTGCAGCCAGTGATGATTTCATCTTCATTTGCATATTACACAAGTAACTTTATAACACATATGTAATACAAGTTAGATATTAAGATCATTTATTTGTTTAGTAGTAAGTATACCAAATGTATGAGTGCACATACATAATTTGATGTTATATGTGTCAAATACTTCGCAGTTGTACATTATAGCCACCACTTTTGAAAATAAAGTTGCACCTTTTTACATATCTATTGTTTAACATGTAGCAGTAGGAAGTTGTGTAATTTTTGTTGTATTTCTTTGCATGTCTGTTAGTTGTATGGCATGCCAGATCTATTGTGCATGAAAGTTTTTTAGAAATACACACTGCATAATCATTCTGTTAAAAGTTTACTACATTAATTACTGATGTTTGTATTAGCCTGTATTTCCTGTGTAGTAGAGGCATTGGAGTTCTTTTATTCACCTAATCAAGTAATTTTTTTTGCAGCAGATATTTTGCAATATTTGACAAATACTAGGCAGGATTTCCTGGTCAGAAATGTAAAAGCTCACAGATAGCAACATTTAATTAATATTGGATGGTTGTTAATGCTAGAAGCATTCATAATAAAGTTTTTTTATTTGAAAATGTGCTACATACTGCAAGATTGATGTTGTTATTGTTTGTGAAACATGGTTAAAGAACAATGACTAGAAACCAGTTCTGTCAGGGTATAACTATTTTTACTGTAACATACATTCTAACATAACATCAGGTGGTGGTATTATGATAGGGACTGAAGATAGTTAGGCCTGTGATTATTATATATTAAATGATAACACCAATGTTGTAGACTGTGTAAGTGTGACAATAAAGACAACCTTGGAACATATAACAAGTGTTGGGGTGTATAGACCACCAAAGTCAAGTGCAGATGACCTAGAGGAATCATACATTCCTTGCATGAAACACAGGAGGGAAGAATAATATTAACTGGGGACTTAAATTTGCCAGAAACAGGCTGGGATAATATTGATTCAATAACATTATTAAGGAAATTATTTGCAATGTACACTCAGGAACAACAATTGCTTCAGATTGCAAAAAAAAACAAACAAAAAAAAAAAACTACCAGGGGACAGAACATACTAGACTTGCTTGTGTTCCTAAAGAAATTACTGTTACTTCAACTCAAGTTTTACCACTGTTGATGTGCTGTGATCATAGGATTATAAAGGTTAATTTGTTGATAAGATAATGCTCCCAAACTGAAATCTAAACTAACACACAGAAGGTTAATTACAAATTATATGAAAACAAAACAGTGACTATGTAAAACTAACTGAAGTAAGGTGTTTGGTGAAAAAACTGCAGATGGAATGTGGAAAGTTTTGAAAGAAATTGAGTGCAAAAAATTAAAAAAAAAATGTTTAACATCAGGATCTGGGCATACAGCGTCAGGTGGATATATTTCCATAAATACAAGATATCTGATTAAGGTGAGAGACAAAAAATATAAGAAATGGAAGAAAAGTCGAAGTACAACTTTGAAAACTAAAATAGACAAGCTGGACAAACAAATGAAGCATAGTGCGAGACAAAAATCAAGAAAAAGTTGAAAATTTATATAACGATATTGAGCATAAAAGGAAATCTTTTTACAAATACATGAGATGTGGAAGGAGCAAAGACATGCAAACTGATAAACTGTGTGCAGATTCTGAAATTTATTCTGAGGCACAACAGAATATAGATAGAACAGTCTGGCTCCACAAAAGGGTAATAAGTTGTCCTAGAGGCATCCAGGTAACCTTAGATACTAAAATCAAATTTGATTATATTGAAAAAGAACTGTGCAAACTAGATCCAAACAAAGCACATGGAGGAGACGGAATCAGTAACAATAACCTGAGAACACTTCAACAAAACTTATGATACCATTATATGTATTATTCACTAGATAATATAAATATGGGGAGATTCCTAAAGATTGGAGACATGCACTTATTAAACCTGTCTTTAAGGGAAAGGGGAGTAGGACAAACCCAGAGTCATATAGACCCTTAAGTCTACTTTCATGCTGTGGAAAAATAATAGAGAAAATAATATTGGATAAGTTACTGTCAGAAATGGTTAGGTTGGGACTTGTAACCATATATCAGCATGCATATGATGAAAATAGATCTATTACCACCTGTAACATGATGTTCTATAACAATATAATAACAACTAGAAATGAAAAATTGTGCCATGGTATAATTTATATAGATTTAACTTCAGCATTTGACAGGGTAATACACAAACAGTGATCAATAAATTAGAACAACTAGGTATTGATGTACTCTTGATAAGATGGATAGCTTCATGGCTTACAAAGTACATGGCAAGTATCGTACAGCAACTGGACAGGTGAAATCCTTGGTTAAAGTCAGGATGTCCCACAGGACTCTGCCTTAGGCCCTTAATTGTTTAGACTGTATCTTTAAGACTTAACTTTTTAATCTGTGGTGTTCTACAGTCTATATGCAGACAACTTGAAATTGAGTAAACAGATTACATGTGTTACAGATAAGGCATGTCTGCAACTTGATTAAATTGACCATTTGGGCACAGGAGAATAACATGGTGATAAGTACATAAAAAAACTAAGCATATGTGATTTGGGAGCGATAAACTGAAAGGTGAATATTTAATACAGCACACAATGATTGAAACTGTAGACTCATTTAAGGATCTGGGTATATGGGAAGATCCATCTATGAGTTTTTCTATTCATATCAACCAATTGGTTAATGATAGTTATAGAACTATAAAACATGTATAAAAAGATTTATAAAGTCTAGGAAATCAAAAATGATGAAGTCATTGTTTGTTAGTTACATTAGACCCTAATTTGAGTATGGAATAACAATACGGAAACCCTATAAGAAAACAAGCATGAGTAAACTGGAAAGAGTACAATGGAAATTTACCAAGTGCATCCACAGATGTGAAAATTTATGTTATTATGAAAGAACAAAATATCTGAACTCGTACCATGTCCCTTGCAGATATCTAAGAGGAGATCATATTCAGGTATATAGGAAGTTTAGAGACAACTACCTGTGGGAATATTTTGGGTTATCAAAAAGTAGAACAGAATCATTAGACAACCTATGCAGAAGATTGTATAGGAATGAGAAGTGTACTGATTGGTTCTCTGACAGAGTAGCTGATGCATGGAACATACTGCCAAATTACATTAAAGCAAGTACTAGTTTAGATATTTTTAACAACAGCTTGTACACTTATTATAGGAACAAGCATTTTGTTATATTAGCAAGCTAGAAGGGCATTAATGCCTGGGCCTGAACTATGTGTATGTATGTGTGTAAATCTCTAAGTTACATTAGTCCTTATATATACATTTTGTGTCTGTCTGATATTTCAGTGTAACATGGCAAAATTACTGTATATTAATAGATGCACTATTTCTTGTAGTCAGATGTCAATGCTCGAGAAATTTGAATACATATTGTGAGCTGGACAATAAAGCAATAATCAGTTGTGGTTATGAGGATTTTGCAGGGTTTATCCACATAGGCCACAGCGAATCCATGATGATGAAACACAAAAGGCCTAAAGGAAATATAAGTAGGTGTACACTATACACTACAACATCCCATCACTGATTATTGATAGCATGTCTTAGATCAGAATTTTGTTAAATAGTTTTATTCATTGATAATCTTTTGTCATATTTTCTCTGGTAGTACACCTAGTAAAGTAATCTATTTGTTTTTGCATATTTTGTCTTGCCATTGTCTCCAACATACTCCCCTACACATGAACACAAACATAAATATAAGAAACATGCATGACGTGACAGTAGAATGAAACTCTAAAGCTAAGTGCTCTCATTTATTTGTCTCCCTTTTATAAATAAGTAACAATGACCATAAACTACCATATGGACATTAAAGTGTATTACACTGTTTAGCAGATGTGGTGCTGGTAATGCTGGATTTCTTTACACTCATGTGGCAGTCATGTTCTTAAAAAAAATATTTATTCATCACTTCCAAGTTACTATCTATATTGAAGAGATTGAACAGTCATCTGTCATCTTCTAACATCTTGATTACCATGTACAAACCATACAAATGATAGTTATAGGTCAAATAAGAATCAGACATACAGGCTGAGCTATGGCGTTTGTTGCCTGTTATAGAATCCATTATATTAATTTTCCGCAGATGTATATGTTTGCCTTTCCTGAGCACCTTGTTTTTTGTAATATATCTTTTCTTTGCTTTCTTTAAGAGCAATGACCATCAGAGAGTACCTTACTGCCCCTGGCTATAACATTTCATGCTGCAGCTATGAGTTTTTTTCCCTTGTTTTATGACCTACCCAGTTTCCTCACCCCTGCATATGCAATGGGCAAATAGAGTCAAACTACTCCAGGCTTCCTAATGGAGAGGCCATCAGCAAGCCACCCTGCCTATCCTACAGAAAGACATCCATGACTAATTTTCTTTTTTTTTTACTAAATATTTTTTTATTATTTCAAATAAGATGTCTTAAGAAACATTACATGAAATAAAGATAAATAACATACTTACAATTCTAAAACATGACTGACTTCAAACCATTATATAACTATTTACATTGGTGTATATGCAAATAACATTGAAATTCTATATTATATAAAGTTAGAAACATAAGATGATATATCTTCTTCGATATGTTCGAGTATTTCCAGTACTTTCATCCAAGAGTAATAGTAAGAAGTAGATCTTTTAGTTCTGTTCTTCACTGCTAATATTTCCATGTGAGCAACTGTTGTTGTTAAATTTTCAAATTCCTTGATCGTAGGAGAAGCCTCATTTTTCCAGTGTATAGCTATAATTTTACGTGAAATTGCCAATAGTGACCATAGGATTTTAGTGTCGTTTTTGGTATACAGTTTGGAATAGGAGAGTTGAATAAAATTGAAGACTTTGTTAATTGAAAATTATCATTATCAACAGTCTGAAAAAAATAGTTAATGGATTTCCAGTACATATTGAGACATATACATTCATAAAAAAACATGCTGCCAATCTGCTTTTATCTTGGTATGGCATCTCCAACATTGATCTTCAATAGAATACATTTTGGCTAACCTATGTGGTGTATAGAAACTTCTGTGTAGATATCTCCAAGTGAATAATTGCCAGTATTTTGATAATGTAGAAAATTTGGAAGATTTTATATTACTTTTTTCTTCTGCAATTGGAGGATGGTTGTTTATTAAAGTATAAGAATCCCAGTATGATTTTTATTATATTTTTTGTTTTTTTAACAATTTTATAGATATTAGACAAATAACCTGTACCCTTATAAGGCTGTTTTGTGATAAGAATAAGGTATTCAATGACTTTTGGACCTTCATGTCTAACTGAAGGTTGCATTTGTTCTATTTTATTTATAAGAAAATGCCTTAGATTTTGTAAAAACAACCAATTGTCTTTATTTATATTATAATTATAAATTATCTGTTCATTTGTTAGAATTTTCCCTTTCTCTATAAGTTGATGCCAAAAGAGTAATGTTTCTTCTTTAAGTATATTTATTTTAGATATTTGGAATGTATCTAGAATATTTGGTGTAAAAGCTATAGGGAAAATAAGAAAAATCCAAGAATTAATATTTGGTATTTTGTTTAAATATGTTTTGAACACTGAAAGTGTAGAGCTTATATAGTTTGATGGCAATTTATTAATATTATTTCTTTTCCCTAAAAAATAATCTTTTAACATCCATATAAGGGGTGATGGTATTACTGTTAAGTTGTCTTGTATGTGATTATAATTGATTTCTATGTAAATCTGCTCATGGGCTTGTTTCCATATAGGTGTGTATGAATTATTTAACCATAGTGTTATGTTTTTAATAACAGATGAGGTAATATATAAATCAATATCCGGTAAATGAATTCCACCGTCTTCCTAATCTGGTAAATGTTTATTTAAGGCTATACGGGGTTTATTTGGAAACCATAGAAAATTTAAAATTAGTTTATTGTATCTTTGAATAATATATTTGGGAGGTGGCAATGAAAAATTTTGTATTAAGTATAATATTTTGGGAAATATGATTATTTTAATAAGATATAATCTGTCTGCTGTTGAAAAGATATATTTATTTCAGTAACCAATTGTTTGTTCTATTTTGTCTAGTATTTTATTATAGTTAAATATTAGAGAATCTGCTACTTCATTGAGTGGATTTATTCTCAGATGTAATAATTTACTTTCTGTTACTATATATTTGGAAAATCTTTTGTTTATATTATTATTTTTTACAATCACAGGGCATACTTTTAGTTTTGTTTTCATTAAATTTTAAGCCTGAAATATTTTGAAATTTATTCATGGAGTTAAATAGAGCATTCACAGACTCATTTGCATCTGAGAGAGTTAATAATATGTCATCAGCAAAGAGTTGGATTTTAAGGTTTAACATTTTATTAATACAAATGCCCATTATGTTATTGTTTGATCTGATTTGATTTGCAAAGGGTTCTATGAGTAATGCAAATAACAATGGTGATAAAGGGCAACCTTGTTTAGTTCCCTTTTTGATTGTTATAGGGCCTGATCTATTTGATCCTAGTTTAACATATGCAGTAGATTTTTCATTTAGTATTTGGATAAGATTATTAACATTAGAAGGAAATTTATATTCTTTTAAAACTAGTGACAGAAAGTTCCAGTTAACTGAATCAAAAGCTTTATTAATATCTAATGAGATTACATTTAAATCTAGGACTTTATGTTTGCTATAATCTGTTAATGTTAGTACTCTTTTAATATTATCTGAAGTATTTCTTCCTTTAATAAAACCTGTTTGATCTTTGTGAATTAAGAAAGGAAGAAAGTGTTTGATCCTATTCATATATAGCCATAAACATCTTATAGTCTATATTGAGTAATGATATTGGCCTATATGAGAAACACTGCTTCTCATCTTTATCTGGTTTGATAATTGGGGATATCAATGAATATTTCCAAGAGGGTGGTATATTCAAATCTTTCTTGGCTATATCATATACTTTTAATAATAAGAATATGGCTTGATTGGGTATTAATTTATACATTTCTGGTAGCATATTGTCTGGACCAGGTGCTTTATTTGTCTTGAGCTTTTTAATTTGTGATTTTAATTCTGTCATATTGATTGGTTTGCTTATAAAGTCTATTTGTTCTTGTGTTAATTTAATATGAATATTATTTTCTAAGTATTTTTTTATATCCTTAGTAGGTGTATCTTGAGTGTTTGTGGAATTATCAATGTTAAATTGGAGTCTGAATGCTTCTAAAATATCATTTAGTTCCATAACTCTTTTGTTAGTATTAGGAATAAATATTTCTTTTATTTGCTTAGATTTAATTTTTTTTTTTGTTCTATTAATTAAGTGTCTCAGGTGTGCTGAATTAGTAGAGTATGAGTTTACTTTTATCTTTTCTAAGTTAATCATAATCTTATGATGTAACAATTCTGTATACTTCTTATTGATTTGTGTAAGTTCTTTAACTTGAGTATTACCCTTTTGTATTTCCAGTTTCAATTTATCTGCTTTGTTTTTTAATTCTAGCATATCTTTATTCCATAACTTACTTTTATTTATGTACCAAGATAATATTTTCCCATATGCAGCTGCTTTTAATGAATCCCAGACATATATTTCCGAAATATCTTCTGTGTAATTTATTTCTAGAAAGTTTTTGATTGTTTCTTCATACAATTCTTTGAAATCTGTCAATTTTGTGATATAGGAAGGTATCCTAGTAATGGGATTTGAATAAAATGGTGTAAGCTCTATCTCACAGAGTATGGCATTATGATCAGATAAGGGACAATTTATAATTTTGACTTTGTCAATTTTTGTTATTAGGTCATTGGCAACATATATTCTATCAATTCTAGAGTTAGTTTTATATCTATGAGAATAAAATGTGAAGATTAGCGAGTCTGGTTCTGCAAATTCATCTATATCTTTTAAATACAATGTATCTATAAATTTTGATAGTGCTTTAGAGATAGGTTGCTTTCTTCTTTTAGATTTAGAATCTGTATCTTTTTCATTCATTATATGGTTAAAGTCTCCTGCCAATATCAAGCTACCCTTAGTTAAATGAATTATCTCTTCAAAATGCTGTTTAACTGTTTTTAATCCTAGTCCTGGGATCCAATATAGATTTACTAACGTATAGATTCTCTTATTTAATTCTAATTTAATTGTTTATTCTTAGTTCCATCTTGGATACAGAATTCAAAAAGTTTTTCTTGTATGATTTTTGCATGTTTTTGAGTGACACCAAAGTGATAGAATAAAAAAAAAAAAAAACAAAGAACTTCCAAACTTGTAACTCTTAACCTTAAAAACCATTCCCTATTGCTATAAGGTAATATACCTCTTTGTTTGGTTAGTGAATCTAACCAAACAAACTTTCTACCCTCACAAATAATATTTGGATCAGTTTCTCTTATCCTCTTAGTTTTTAAATAAAATAATTGAATAATATATTAAGATAATCTAATCAGCTAAAATGTATAAATATATTCTTTACTCTTATTTTATTGTAATTCAATAATACTTATTTCTAATCAGGTTTCAAAAAGCTACAAATATTTAGATTAAGGTAGTATCATTTCAAAATAGTTTAGGGTATTAATAAACATCATGTTAAAATCTATAACTGTATGTTGCATACATCTGTTGAAAACTATTTATTGACATTATTGTATAATACAATACCATTGTTGTGTAAATGTTTTAGACTACTCAAGTCCGAAACCAGTGTTTAAATTAGTATTTGCAAAGCCATATTGGAATAAAAACATGAATAGTTCTGAAACTACATCATATTTCATGTTTAACATAAACTGAAATGCAATACAATGTACAAGTATATTAATATTTCTTTAGTAGACATTAAATATGTTCCTCTGATTGCATTTTTCAGCTTTTCAAAGACAATTCCCATGGCTGGAGATAACAAGATCAAAATTTAGACATCTCTCTTATCCAAGAGACTACTTATAATGTTGTTACTCGATTGAGTGTTTTATTGTTAACACTTTTATCAACTTTCAGAGGGACTTTGTATAATCAAAAAGACACACTACAGAGGTAAAACTACAGTGCACTTGACCAAATTTTCAAAGCAAACATCTATGTATATCACATATTAACTGTTACAGCTTAGACTGACACTTAACCAGTGAGTTTATCTGCTGACAATAAGTGCTGGAGATATAATTTTGGCTTACTTAACGCCAGTAATTTAATCTTATGATTGAATAAAAGTTTAGAATTAAACATCCAGAGCTTCTCATTATAGTATTTAAAAAGTATACTGGAGAACCTATCAAAATAATGAAAGCTGCTAAGATGTAAACTATTATGTATGAAAATGTTACAGGTTAAAATTCCTAACCCACTTTGCAGTAAATAGACAAAATGTATTTAAACTATGAGGTAATACCTTTATTAAGTCAAAAAGGTGTTTAAGAAGCTTGTTTTTCCTCTAACATAAGAGGATAGCTATGGTGATCCATGCACTGCAAGATTATTATTTATCCTGCTAATTGCTTTATGACTGTATATAGAAATATTTAATTCAAATAATTAACTGGCATTACAACAATGTTTCTCAGAAAAAGTTGTTTTACAGTTACTGACTAGACAGAGCGCATAACTGAGAGGATACTCTTATCAAATGTCAAGTGCTTTAGCTAAAATGTAAGTGTCCCCTCAAATTAATCCCTGATGAATTTACTGCTTACTAAACTTGCAGACTAATATTGGCATCTTTTCATGTAGTCACATTCGAACATGAAAATACAGGTCTGCTGATCAGGAACAATCAGGCTCTCAACTGCTAGACAATACTATACATTTGTCTGCAGAAAGGATTGAGAATTACGGTTGCATTGTCAAGCATTTTTGTTTACACAAACAGTAACATGATTTACCCACATACACTAGTATTGTGTCATTCTTGATAATGCAAAAAGCCAGGTAATATTATAAGAAGGGTGAAGCCACAGCCAGGTAATATAATATGAAGAGTACAGTCATTATTCAGATGAGTAAATGGGAACAGCATGAGCCATCTAAGGATGGATAGCTCGCTGAGTACCTGCCACAATGTATGTTCACAATGCATGGTAACTGGCTAAGCCTCTCCCTCTTCTACTCAAATTGGATTTAATACAATATGTGTGTAGAACACATGCTTCGACAAAGTTCAAACCTATATAGGATGAAATATTGTATAATTGACACACTGGGTTAAATCCTCTGTTGTTATGTTACTTATTATAGTTGTTTATATGATTATTGCTTTTACTTTCTCTTTCTAGTATATTATACTGTTATTTAAATGCTTGATTTGCTAAATGTATATTTAACCTTCTTGTTGCATCCCATTCGTCCACTTGAGGGCATATTTTGGTAGCAGGACATTAGTAGTATTTTGTAGGAGCACCAGTGTGGCAAATGGCAATTTTCCTTAAAATAAACCTGTCCGTTGCTTGACATTTACTAGTTTCTTAGAGAATTTGTAAAACAGCAGTGATTTTATTTGCTGATGATTAATTTCTGCTCTTTAAACTCTACTGTACAAAACATAGTAAGGGATAGCTAAAATGTCTATAAAACTAAACTGACAGAAAGACAAGCAGATATATGTCCTTATCTATCAAGGTGCTAGAAGACATCAGAAGCCATAAGCTGAAAGTGCTTCAAAAAATATATCTGTGTATATTTAGATGAATCTCATATGTTATTTATGTTTCCTTAGAAGGAATTTAGGTTCCTGTATCTTTAAATGTGAACCTAGATTAATTCCTGACTAGACATCAATTAGAAAGAGTCAGGGGATGGTGTACACAAGTAAATGTGACAAGCAATAAGTAACTCGAGTTTCTAGTGATGTTTGTGGCTGTTAAATTGTCTCGAGAACCAAGCGGGAAAAGGTATGTGTTTTTTCTTTTTTCTTTTCCCTTCTCTTACTTCATGACAAACTCATGTAGTGTGCACTTGAGCACTCTAGTTTGTGGAGTAATGTTCACAACTATCAAACTTTGCATTTTAAACATGCTATGCCTTATTCATCTACAAAAGAAAAGACAACAGGATATCTAAGATATTTACAAGCATCTCTCAACTCTGGATGTCCGGAGCCACAACACACCTGACTTATAGCCTCAAAATATCACTTAAAACATATTTTTTCACTGCACTATATCAATATGTGCATATGGGTCAAAGGCAGAACATCTTTTAAGATTATTTAAAGTAGTCTTATAATACATCTAAATTGAAATACTTCATTTCAAAAGCAACACATTTCCACCCAACATTAGCATTTATCCAAACAGGGACACTTTTAACTTATAAAAAGTAATGCTGTCAGGGATGTAACTGATAATAAGTTATATAGCCATTACTATACCTATTAAGCAATATAACCATAGACTGATTAAAGTATTATAAGTTAATGAAGACTTTATAAAAAGAAGAGAAAAATAAAAACAACAAAACACAAAGAGGGAAAATAAACAAATAAATAAATATACAAATAAATAAATAAATATTTGAGAACATTATTATGCATTGATTACTCTGATTAAGAATATGAAAACAATAGATGGATAATAATGAAAAATAGAGTAATGTTTAAATTATGCTTAGTATATTGATGCGATTCGTGATAAATGTATTTAAATTTATGCTAATTTTGACATTTAAAGTATAATTGAAAACAGTATTTGTTTCGGTGTAACTTGAAGACAGTAAGAACTTTTCTTTTGTTGTTAGTTCGATTTTTACAGAATATAACATATGTAAGATTATTTGTCCTTTAGTTTTTTTTTTTTCTTTTGCTCAACAGTTTTCCAATTATTTACTTCAGCATTTCTTTCCGGTGTACTTATTGTCCAGTTCAGAGATTCTTCATGTGTTAGGATGTTGTTGTTGGTAAGGTATTTTATTGCTGAATCTACTGTTTCAAAGATTTTTATTCCATTTGGTAGAAAAACTTTCAGTCTTGCTGGGAATAAAAGATGGACTTTCAATTGCTTTTTCTTCAAGGTTTTTATTATTGGTAGAAATTCTTTTCTTTTTGAAACCACCTTTGTAGAATAATCATTGTCAAATCTTATTATTGAATCATTGTATTTGATGGGAGAATTTGCCCAAGCATTTCTTAAAATAAGATCTTTATCTTGTGTAGAAAAAAGTCTCACAATTATAGATCTTGGCTTGTTCTTATCCGGAGAAGAAGCATTTCCAGAAGCTGCTAGTGATCTATGCGCATGTTCTATACCATATGAAAGAGCTTCAGGTATTTTTGTTACATCTGGTATCCAGGTGGTAAGAAAGTTTAACATATTGTCCCCTTCAGATTTTTCTGGTAGACCATATATTCTAATATTATTTCTTCTTGTTAGATTTTCCATATCATCAAGCTTTTCTAGTAAATCTGTTGAAGTAAGAATTCAGTTTGTTGTTCTTCTATTTGGACTCTAGCATCAATGTCACTTAATGACTGTTCAATAAGTGATATCTGTCCTTTCTGCTGTGTAAACATTTCTTGAAGCTGTTCCAGTTGTTGTGAGCACTTTTCTTTAAAAGTATCTATTTTATTGTCCATCTTGTCGATTTTTATTGTAAGTTCCTGTTTATTTGTAATGAGAGATGTTTTGAGAGAAGAGTCTTGTGCTGTATTCCTTAGATGACTCATGCTATAAAGCTGATATTGGTGCTGATTTTCCAGTAATTAATTTGACATGAATTATTCAAGTTCTGACAATAAAATTTTTCTTATAGATGCTCAAAGTTATTAGAAATACATTAGTAATAAATATTTCTTCAAATTAAATATTATTTTGTAAAATTCCTGTCAGGAATTGTATTGAGGTAAGACAGCTGAAATGAAGTGCAGCTATCAGTTCAGCATCCTAGCCACACCTTCCATATCTTCTGTCTTTTTCCATGACTAATTTTCTATCCTCCAGCAGGAAACTCTAATCACATTGTGTGTCCATGCATATGACCCTTCTCTGCCAGGAGAGGTCCACCCAGCCTTCCTGCTAACGCCTCCGATACCCAAGCTGCTAATCAAAGTTGGGTCACCCAGACAATAGTAAGGGCCTTATCCTTCTATGTCACGGAGTTAGCATGGTTTTCTGTAATATATCTGAGTTTGACTGATAATTTCAGGTGCAGAATATCAACAAGGGTCAGTTAGCAAAGCAGTTGTTTCATGGTACAATAGGGTTAACTGGAAGAGATGATCTGTGTTTTAATGATACAAATTTTCTATGTGTCTGCATATTAAATAATATACAATATATTTTAATATATTATTAATAACTATTAATAATTATTAATAAATACTAGTTCCTAGTAACTTGGAAGTGGTGAAAAAACATTTTTAAGAACATGCATATTAATATAAAATATATTAATTATTTATGAATATGCAATAAGAATGTCTTGGAAGTTCATGATTTTGCATAATGCATGCTTCGATTTAACATTTTGCTGGATAGATTTTCAAAGTTAAGCTTCTGAGACGTGATTCTCAGAACTGTAACTTAACAATTCTTGACATTTCTATTTTGTTTTTTTTCAAGACACATTCCTTTCTTTATAAGAAAGTTTGTCAGTGACACACAGGCAATAATGTGCGGATTAACATGACTATCGGTATAATATGTCATACACAAAATGTCTATCATGAGCAATCTGGTTTCTTCTAGCTGAAAGGTACAATAGTTCTTTATTTTGACCGAGTTTGTTTTCAGATAGCATAATAAGATGCACACCAATCAGCTTTGAGGGAACGCACAGGGTAATCTTGAAGGAAATGTATAACAGTATTGTTCGGGTAAAACATGCAGCAAAACTAAAGCCAGTGCAAACCTGGAATCAATGAGTCAAACTACTGTCAGACGGTGATTTTGCAGTAGTATCATAACACTCAACACTCCAGATTTTTGCCTCCTATTTCTGGTCTGTTCCTCATAAAATGTGTGGTTTTCTGGTATATCACTGAGGACTGAAGCCACTAAATAATGACATGCGTTTGAGTTTCAGACTCAAAAACTTCAGAAAAATGCATGAAAATACATATCCTGGAATTCTTACAACTTTCTAAACTTAATAGAGTGATATTTGAAATCTGCCCCTATTTCTGTCCTTTTCCCCCTCATTGTTTGAGGCTTTGTCCAGATTTCTTGTGCTGAGAGGTTGAGAGCTATGAGTAGTATAAGAACTGTAGGAGGAAGGCAACATACTCCCACAATGTGCAGGTGCCATATTATATTAATTCTGCATTTTTGTTTTACTGTCCTACTTTTGAGTTTTGAGCTTGAATATAGATGCACATTTTATTACACTACTATTATTGTTTGCTATTTGGCCAGAACACACACTATTTAAATCCTACCCATTCCTGCCTATTACCTTGCATGTCAAGCAATAGCTTACATATAAGTGAGATAAGTGATGTTTTTGTGCATGTCTGCATGTCAGTTAGATGTCTGTCTGTCTTCCTTTCTGTTTTTCTGCATGTGCATGCATCTGTGTGCATGTCAGTATGCAAGTGCAGCTGTGAGGATCAGAATATGTGTGTGTGTGTGTGTGTGTGTGTGTGTGTGTGTGTGTGTGTGTGTGTGTGTGTGTGTGTGTGTGTGTGTGTGCAAGCACGTGTACATGCAGCTGTCTGTTTGTGTCCATATCAGTATGCATGTGTGAGGCAATGTATCGTGTTTTGCTAGAAGTAACTATCAGGTTGCATTAGTCAGCCATGATATACCATGCCATGGTTGTTAAGTTTTGTATAAGTATGATTGAATTCATGGTGCTGGAAATCAAAACATGCATGTGTTCATTTGGTGTGCTTACCTGATTTATGACAATGTACTGCTAATATCTCACTCTGAACGTGTTTGTGGTGAACTTACTTGACTTATGCCAATGTTATAGTATTACAGCAACATGTCCTATGAAAATGTTTATTATTTGTTTTATTTGCACTTTGTCAACCCAATGAGTCCTTTGTGTCCTTCATTGCTTTCAGTAGCAAGGGTAAAATAAAATGACCACATTGACGTAATACATTTGACAATTGTCATAATTATTCTTTTAAAATAGTAATGGGTATTTATATTTATACACACATAAAAGAAAAACACCAGATGACCAGGGCTTGCTTTTTCACTGGCTAGATATTGTTGATTGCAGAGAATCACTATGTTTGCAAATTAAACAGGCTGTCAATATTAAAGGCTGTACAGCAGCTATCTGTAACATACAACATTTTTCATAAACCATAAGTGAGCTTATAAGCTAAGCTTAACAGGGTGCCTTTTGTTTATGTAATTTCAGTAGTACTTAATGACTTGAGTTAACTCCCTACACACTCCTTTTCCTAAATAAACAAAAAAAAAAACAATTGTTCAGAAGCAAACAAAATAGGTCATTTCGAGAACATTTAAGGATTTACAATTATACATGAAATGTCATTTACTTATTTAAATAAATGGGGCAAATAAAGGTGAAAATTGCCAGAAAGGAAGTGTGAAGTTTATAGGGTAGAAAGTTAAATTATTCAAGTTGTTCTGATGTTTAATAATATACTTGATTATAGCAAGTTTTATTTGAGCTACTGAACTAGAATACTGTTATGGCATGTGAGAAAGGATGCTTCAGTAAATGAGAGATGCTGTCTTTTGTGAAAAACACATGTTGTTATGTGTAGGTTCACTTAGGAGTACATGGTAAACTGTGATGTGTCCAGGCAAACAGATTCATTTGCTTTTATTGCACAGGAAATGCAGAGCAAGCTGTTCAGTGAAAGGTGTTCATCCTGATATCTGTGAGTGTAACTAACAGTACTAGAACTAACAATACCAAAACCCTCCTTGTGCTAAACAGATAGATACACTGGAGCATTTGTAATGTAGGCCATGAACCTGTCATCTGTTGCTTCAGATAGAGCTGTCACTGTTCTGATTAACTAGAAGCTGGATTTTAGGGGATTAAATAAATTAGATTTATTTTGTTAACCTTCAGTCTGTCACAGGCCACATTTTCTAGGAGCATCAATGTGATAAGACAGATGGAAACTGGTCAGCAATTATTAAGGTCACAGAGGCCTCTAAAAATGTAAGGTCTGTTTCTTTCTGTAGGTTGGTACTGTCTTAGAAATTAATGTTGTGATGCTACTGTTAAAAGCTAATATACTGATACTAGAAAGATGCCCTCAACTCTGTACTTGTAAATTATGGGATACCTGCTAAACACTGTATTATTTATTCTGACCATATGGGAAACTATCTATGTCAACTCCTGTGTTTAAATAAATAAAAGTAATATAGAACTATTGCAAAACCATGAATGTTAGGAAGTTTATTCTTACCCCAAGGCTGTGCAGTCTCAGAGTTAGTAAATTTACATATGTAATGAAGATCATGGTGCAGGAGGGTACTTGGTCTCATACGTGTTTTTGTTGTTGTTAAAATTAGCAATTTGCTTTTTTGACTATGTATGTTTATTTATTGCAGTTAATGTTTTTGTGGGTTATTTCACTAGCCTTTGGATCCTCATTGTTTGTATATAATTTTACTTACATAGCTCTCCATTTGGTTTAAGTCACTCTGAAAAAAAGGAAGCATTAGGATGAGGGGTTAACGTGCACATGAGATATGTTTCCCTCATGATCAGTATCAGCTGCTTAGTGGACTGATTCTCTGTACCTAAGGCCACTGTTATAGTAGAGAATTTGCTGTTTCCCATTACATTATTACAACTCTATGTAAGTTACAGGCTTTTGGAGTCATGCATGCAGAATAACAAAATTTAGGTTATCCTTTTTTTCATTGTCTTCCTCACATGCCCTGGGCTAGTGGTAATAATAAAAAACTGAAAGCAAGCTATATCATGTCACTACAGCTATGCACCCCGCATTCTTGACTTACTTACTGCAACATACTGAGGATATCACATCTTAGTATTACATTCATAGGTTCCAGGAATGATCGTCATGGGTTTTCAAGTACTTTATCTCTTAATGATGGAATATGTAGTCACTATTGCCAAGGTCATCCAAACCTTCCCTACTTTCTCTGACACAAACAACAGAAGAAGATTAAATGGCAAGCCAAGACGTTCACATGAGCCAGGTAATGCTAAGTAGTGCTTATGGATGTTCTTCATCTCACATTGCTGCAGTCATAACCTGTGGGTAGTCCGCTGTCCTCGGTCGGCCTGAATACCAAAGAATTAGGCTGGCGTCGGTCATGGTCGCTCGGAGCTGACGTCAGAGCGTAGTAGTACTTAAGCGCATGACCGACGTCATATCCTCAGTCTTTCTTGCCGCGTGGTCGCAGAAGCAGTCTGAAATTTTCAATTTCGAGTTTCAGACCAAGACCAAGTTAAAATTTTTGTCTTTTCTTGCTTCAGTTAATCCGGATGTCAGAAAAAGTTAATAATTGTATTTCTTGTGGGAAACAGATACCTCATAGGGACTACCATTCTCTCTGTATTCCTTGCTTGGGGCCTGAGCATGACGTAGTCGGGTGTTGCTTTTGCGCTAGATTTAATAAACGCACCATTAAACGTAGATTAGACTGTGCTAGGCTTGTTTTGTAAACGTGTAACATGCCGCCGGATCCTCCAAGAAACAAAAAGATAAATCTTTAAGGTCTAAACCGGATGAGTCGTCCATTGCGGATGCCGGTTCTATGGAATCCACGGTTGAATCTGTGGATCCAGCCGAGGTCTCGGCTGAATCCCAGGGGGAACCATTACTATTGCAGGAGTTGGCCTCTCAGGAAGTAGGCCAGGCCGAGGGTGCTTCTCAAGTATCTGTAGTTCCATCCTTACAAAAGGTTATTAGGCCTTCTACCTCAGTGACTAAAGGCCCTGCTAAGGCTAAACCTGGTTCTGTTGGTACGGGCCATAGCCCTAGTTCTTCTGGTTCTGTTCCTAAAAAACATATGTTGAAAATGGCAGAAGATTTGATTACTTTGATTAGGGGTTCTATGCCCCCTCCTGAGAAGAGGCCTAGAGGGGAGACAGATTTAGAGGGAATGGAGCATTCTTCAGATTACTCTGAGTCATCTGCTGAGGAGATTCAGGATTTTCCTTCCTTTTCAGATTCGGATGCAGAGGATTCTTGTCCTTCTGCTTCACCTCCAGAGGATTTTTCCTTCTCTGAAACCTTGCATTCCATGAGGGAGCATTTCAAGTGGGAAGGTCAGGATTTTTCTGATTCTCGTAAGAGGCTGAGGGAATTTTTGTTTTTGCCACAACATAGACCTTTGGCTATTCCCCCTGTTTTAGATGTTGTTCAGGATGTTTTTTCTGAAGCTTCACTTAATCCTGATTCTTTACCCCCTGCCCCTGTCAAGCCAGACAGGTATTACAGAGTCCCAGAGGCACATAAATATCTGTATAAGAGTCCTAGGGCTGACCCGGATACTATTATTCAAGGGCCGAAGGGTGTCAAGGCTTCTGTGGTTAAGAATCCAGTTCCTTTGGATAAAGATTCTAGAGCTTTGGATAGGTGGGGAAAGAAAGTGTACACCTCTTCTACGTTAGCTATGAGGGCTTTAAATTGCCAATTTCATATGCTGAAGTATCAGAACTTTCTGTTAGGTCAATTGAAATCTAAGGTAGATGCTTTATCTGAGGGTATAGAGTGTAAGGAATTGCAGGACTTGGTTCATGCTTCAGATCAGGTTGGTAAACATTCCTTGCAGTGTGGCTTTGATGCTCTTCAGGCTTCTTCCAGGGTGGCTGCTACTGGGTCAGTTATTCGTAGACATGCCTGGCTTAAGGATCAAAGTTTGTCAGAGCATGTGAAAGCTCGGATTCTGGATGCTCCTCTTCAATCTGAAGTTCTTTTTGGTTCCCCTGTGGAGTCACTTTTGAAAAAGATGGAAGAAAAAGCTAAGTCTATGCAGACGGTTAAGGATTTTTTGCAAGTACAGCCTCCTAAGTTTAGCAGGAATTGGCCTGCAAGAGGATGGTCCTACCCTTCTTCAGATTTTCAGTCTAGGGGCAGGTCTAGACGTAGTAGGGGTAGGGCTCAAGCTCAGGGTTCCTTCAGGCCTAGGACTTGGAGTTCTCCTGCGCAGTCTTCTGGTGAGGGTAGGGGTCAGCCTTTTTGTAAACAGACCCAATGACCTGTATTTTCAGCTGCCAGACCCTTTTTGTCTGGCAGCTCCTCTAGGGGGAAAGTTGGCACTTTTCAAACAAAATTGGCATTTGGTCACCCAGGACAAATGGGTGTTGGACATAATAAATCGAGGCTACAAGTTTTATTTCCATACTTTTCCTCCTTTCAAAGGCATGCCAGATGTACCTCCTTGGCAAAGGCTGCAGGCACAGGAACAAATCTCTTTGCTTTTACAGATGGGAGCAATCCAGGTGGTACCTCCGTCAGAAGTAGGCCTAGGGTTTTATTCTTGTCTTTTTCTAGTGCCAAAGAAAGGAAACACTTGGAGGCCAATTCTGGATTTGTCCATTCTCAATACATATCTAGACATTCCAAAGTTCAAGATGTTAACTTTACAGCAACTTCTGCCTATGCTAGGCAAAGATCACTGGATGGTAACTCTGGATCTCAAAGAGGCCTATCTTCACATTCCTATCAGGCCCAGTTGCAGGAGATTTCTGCGATTCCGGGCTGGTACTTCTCATTATCAGTTCTCTGCATTGCCCTTTGGCTTATCTACTGCATCCAGGGTGTTCACAAAGGTTCTGGCCCCTGTAATAGCGTTCTTCAGACTGAGGGGAATTCAAATTTATCCTTATCTGGACGATTGCCTGATTCTTGCTCAAGACAAAGACAAGTTACTTCAACATCTACAGTATGTAATGGCAGTTTTAAGGTGCCTAGGGTATTCTGTGAACGAAATAAAGTCCAGTTTAGTACCCTCTCAGGACATGTGCTTTCTGGGTGTAAGGCTGAATACAGCCACTCAGATGGCTTTTCTGACTCCGGACAAACAAAGAACTCTACACCTATATTTCCAGCAATTATCAGTACTGTCCAGGCTGACTGCAAGGACAGTCCTACAAGCCTTGGGGTTCATGGCATCTTGCATTCTAGTACTTCCCAATGCCAAACTGCATATGAGGAAGCTTCAATGGTATCTAAAAACTGTATGGACTCAACACTGCCACGATTTGGACACTGTCATTCAGATAATACCTTGCATCCAGAAGGAATTCTTGTGGTGGGCACAGGAATGTCACCTAAACAAGGGACTCTCTGTGATCCGACCAGAGGCGCGTCAGATCATAACGACGGATGCCTCAGAACTGGCTTGGGGAGCACACTTCAATGGAAAATGGATTCAAGACACGTGGCCTCCAAGACTACAACATTTGCATATCAACATGAAGGAGATGTTAGCAGTCCAGTTTGCCCTGTTGGCTTTCAAGGGCCTACTTCAACCAGGACAGGTGTTGATTCGAACAGACAACACTACAGTCATGTGGTACATCAACAAGCAGGGGGTAACCCATTCTTACCCTCTTTTCAGGCAAGCAATGATTTTGTGGGAGACTGCTCTGAGTTTGCACGTCACTCTTCAAGCTCGGTTTCTACCAGGAGCACAGAACTCCCTAGCAGATGTATTGAGCAGACATATTGTGGACCCCCACAAGTGGAAATTGGATCCTCAGGTATTCCAGCAGTTAACAATGACTTGGGGAACTCCAGACATAGATCTGTTCGCTTCTCCTGTAAATTTCCAGTTACCAAAATTTTGCACAAAGATGTTTCACCCAAAAGCTTGGAAAGTGGATGCTCTGTCTTTCAGCTGGAACAACCTTCATGTCTATGCTTTTCCTCCTCTACCTCTCCTTCCCAAGGTGCTCTTGAAAGTCAGGTGGGACAAGCCTTGCATGATTCTAATAGCACCAGATTGGCCACGTCAGCACTGGTATCCTCTGCTGAGGAGTTTAATTCAGGAACCTCCTTGGCCTTTGCCACAACTTCCTCACTTGTTGTCCCAGTCAAGCAGTCAATTGCTCAATGTCAGAGTGCAGTCCCTACATCTAACGGCCTGGCGAATTCTGTTTTAGAGCCTGGGGGATCTCAGATTCCTCAACAAGTTTTAGATGTCCTATTGGAAGCTAGGCGGCCTAGCACCAGAAAAGTTTATGCTGATAAATGGAGGAGATTTTTTCTTTGGAGCACAACAAAGGGCTTTGATGTCTCGGGGCCTAATTTGAGTTTTACTCTACAGTACCTTACTGAATTACTGGACAAGGGTTTGTCATTTTCCTCTGTGAAGGTTCATGCTGCAGCAATTTCTGCTCACTATGATTGTGACCCTCCTTTATTTTCTCACCCTTTGTTTAAGCAATTTCTTAGAGGGGCAAAAAATATAAGACCCCCTACGAGAGCTCCTACTCCTTCCTGGGATCTCAATTTTGTGTTGGAAAAGCTTACTTTGCCTCCTTTTGAACCTGCAGCTACGTCTGAATTAAAGTTTTTGTCTTGGAAGACTGCTTTTTTGTTGGCCATCACTTCTGCTAGGAGGGTATCTGAATTGCAGGCCCTCATGGCAGTTGAACCTTTTCTGATATTCCATAAGGATAGAGTTTCTTTAATCCTACCTTTATGCCAAAAGTGATTTCTAATGTGGCTTTGAACCAGTCTATCCATTTGCCTACTTTTTATGCTGATCCCCAAAATAAAGGGGAAAAAGTCTTGCATTCGTTGGATATCCACAGGCAGTTACGTTACTATTTGAGCAGAACTAAGGAGTTCAGACAGACTCAACAGTTATTTGTTTCTTTTGCTTTGAGTTCTCAAGGGAAAGCTGTTTCAAAGCAGACTATTTCTAAGTGGATTGGTAACTGTATTGCTTTTTGTTATTCTCATCATGGGAAGAATGTACCTGCTGGGATCAGGCCTCATTCCACTAGAGCTACTGCTACATCTACTGCTTTTTTGAGGGGTGTAGCTACTAAAGATATTTTGGAAGCAGCTACTTGGAGTTCAGTTCACACTTTCACCAAGCATTACCATCTCCCTCTTTATTCCAAGTCCAGGGCTGGGTTTGCCACTGCAGTCTTACAGGGCATGTTAGCAGCCCCTAATGCTTTTTAGTTTGCCAGCCTCCCCTTTTCCTTTGCTTTGGGATTCTACCCACAGGTTATGACTGCAGCAATGTGAGACGAAGAACATAGTACAGTTTTGTACCTACCATAAATGTAGATGTTCGAGGATCCACATTGCTGCAGTCCTATTTTCCCGCCCTCCTTCCCCTCTATTGTTAGGGTTGTTGTTGTTGTGGTGGTATTGTTGTTTTTGTGCCTTTGGGATTATTGTTATTTTCCCCTTTGTGGTTGTTGGGGCATTTTCTTTTTTAAGGCATTCTGACATCTGGGGCAAGAAAGACTGAGGATATGACGCCGGTCATCTGACGTCAGCTCCGAGCGACCATGACCGACGCCAGCCTAATTCTTTGGTATTTGGGCCGACCGAGGACAGCGGACTACACACAGGTTATGACTGCAGCAATGTGGATCCTCGAACATCTACATTTATGGTAGGTACAAAACTGTACTTTTCTTATAACTTCAGCATCATACTTTCTATATTGTGTGTCAAAGTCCAACTCGGTGTCATATAAACAAACAAGAAACATGCATTTATGCACTTAGCTTGGCTATCAGTCAATCAATTCAGCATCAGTTTTATAATGCTGTACCCACACCCCTTGACTGCCAGTAGCCTTGAGGTAGCTGATTGTAGTAGTTGTGCAGTCTTTAGAACTACAACAGCTCAGGCACAAATGCACTTGACAGTTGCAAAGTGTCAGTTACAAATGGTATCCCACAGGCACAGATCTTTGTAAATGCTATTAATCATCTACCATTCAATGGAAAAAGCTTCCTATGACCCTGAGAAGTATATCTCAGGTCTACAAATTCAAGAGATCTCTCAAAGAATACATAAACCACACCTGGATATGTCACTGTAACCACCCCACTTGAATCCAGTCCTCTTTCTATCTCTCCACTTCTTTATTCCTCTCTCCTTCCCAACTCTAATTACCTCCTTTTACTCTTTGTTTTCTTTCTTCAATTAACCAGCTTCTTCAACCTAATAAGAACCTAACTCTCTTCTACTACTTTTTCTCTCTGTTCGTGATTTCCACTGTACTATCTCTTAACCTACTACTAATATCTACTCCAACAGTTGTCTACAATTAGTAACAGATCAATATTCTTAGTCTTACTATCTACTTTTATACATGTCTGTGCCATCATTATATTTATTTGCCTAACTATATTGTATATAAGTCTAGCTTTCTTTATTGTTATCTCATATATTGCTATTCTTATTGTATTATACATTTATTGTAACATGCATCTCTCAGTTATATTTGTACTGTTGGAGCTTTTCTCCCTGGGCCTCCACTGAAAAATGGCGTTGTCCCAGTCAAACTATCCTGGTCAACAAATGTCAAATAAATAAATAGTAATAATAATATTTACATGTCTTGAGCATGCTTAGCTATTTGAATTTCAGAACTGTAAAATGTGGAAATCCGAAGTCTTATATATGAACAGACAGGGATGATGATCCATTCCTTTGCTATATGGTAGCTATGAGGTAATAACATTTAACAAGGGGTGATGGAGGTAAAGCCCTTGCCAAAGGAATGTCAGGCCAGCCTTTCAAACTCAGAGAGACTACCTTTCAGAAGGATTTTTTAACTTGTTTTGAGATTCATGTTTGAAACAGCATTTCAGAGTTTCAGATGTCTGTATTCTATCCACATTTTTCTGGATAAGGGAAATGGTTACTTGTTAAATTTGATATGTTATGCAGATAAGTGATGTGGTGGCACAAAAGGACATAGCATTATAGACTGCAGCTAAAGATGCTGTTTTGTGTGACCATTGCAAAAATGTGATGCCCTTGCATGAGAATAATACTCAAACATCAATCACATTTCATCTCCTGTAATTTAAAGATGGTAGCAAAACTGCTCTGTAGAGGGGGAAGCCATGCCCGAAGGCAGGTAAAGGCTAGGACTGTGGTGGTGATGGTCGCAACTTTAAATGTTGGCAGTATGACTGGTATAGGGAGAGAGCTAGCTGATATAAAGATAAGGTTTATGGATGTGGTGAGAGAGAACATGCAGGTGGTTGGTGTGACAGAGCAAGATGCAGAGGACAGGAAGAAATGGAAAAAGTTGATCTGCTGTGGCGACCCCTAATGGGAGCAGTTGAAAGAAGAAGAAGAAGAAGCAAAACTGCTCAGTGTCCTCATATTATGTTGTTTTCCCCAGTATGCTTAATTATAGGAAGTAATAGCCACACAGAGCACTGTTCAACTCATTAACGTGTTCCTATCATTATATAACATTATAGTAAGATAAGTAAGGAACAGGAACAATTCTGCATATCTGGAGATTTGAGTTTCAATTTTAAAGAGCTCATTTTATGTTACTATGCCTAAAAACAAGTCATGTATACATAAAAGATCTTTGGGATCATATCTGAAATCTGGTTAAGCATTTCTTCATCTTTGTTCTGCACAGTTTTAAGGACAGGTCAATAGTGCTATGCATTTATTTGTATTTGTTTATTTATTTAATTATTTATTTATATTTGTTTACCAGGGTAATACACTGATCTCAATGGACCATTTGCAGGCATAGCCTGGGCGAATAGAATCACATAAAAAATTAACAAAACATAATTACAGATACAAGGATATGCTAAAAAGCAAATGTATGCACATATTTACAGATGCAAGAATATGCTGCAACATATAATTTAAGGAGCAGTTAACAATCTCAAAATATAGATGGAAAAATGGAATTAGGCTTAGCAGAGCTTTATATTTAAGGTGTATCCATGCACAAACACACCAGCAAGTCATTATGATGTCATTAGTTTGCAGTAAGGATGTGATGAAATGCTACAATGCAGAGAACTCCATTTAATGATGGAGCTTGACCAAGCCAATATGTGATACAGACAGGAAGAACTGCATCATATCTGTTACACACAAACAATAGTGCAGTCATTGGTGGTCTTCATGTGAAGAGTACTAAGCAATTGTGAATCATTTTATTTCCATTTATTCATTAGTTGCTTATTTTTTGTTTGTTTGCTTCTTTGTTTGTCTGTACTATATTAACCAGCTTAACTAAAATAGGTCAGGTCCATTTTCGGAGGGGCCTCAAGAGGAAAGCCCCATTGTAGAAGCTAACTTTACAATTCAAGAAACATAGCAGCATAGATTGCAGTGTGTTAGGTAATGTACAATCCAATAATTCACACAATACATATAACTACTTATAAAGCAAATGCAAGTAGATAGTATTCTGGCCATATGCAAAACATGCTAGCAAACAAACAAACAAACAAAGGGTTTCATAGATCAGTTGACAATATGAAACATTGTTGCGGATTTCTAGTATCTTGTGCATGGCAAGGTTTGTGTTATTTTGTTATAGTGACACACTTTGGGAAAAGCAGGTGCCAGGGCTTAATATACCAGTCAAGAAGCATCGCCATATAATTAAAGCCTACCAATGGGTCATTATAATTACAAAATACTGTCTAGAATTTCATTAATTCAGTCTGGATAAATTTGTTAACTATTCATGTAATCTGGTCCTTTGGCTCTTTTAGTCATTACTAAGGCCACAATTGCAAAAAAAAATGTAACATATAATGTCAACATGAACTTTTTAGTGTAGATAATTAATCAGAATGTTTAGGGAGGTGGGAAGAAACCAGACTACTTAAAGATGGCCTATGCAGACATGAAGAGAATGTGTAGAACTCAACACAGCTGATAAGATATCAGGATTTATTTATTTATTGGCTGCTTTGTATCATTTTTACCAGTACTTCAGTCTTCCCACCTATCATTGGGTCTAACAGCCCCTCAGCCTATCCCCAGACTAACTCTGGTTCTAAATTAGGCCGGGTACAGACAGTAAGGGTGCTCTAGGTGTTCCTGCTTTCTCTGCTTCAGCCTGGAGATTTCTTTTTCTTTATGACCTACCCGTATTTTCCTGTACTCCCCCCTCTGTGCTTGCCTACTTATGTCCAAGAGGTTCTCCCATCTATGAAACACTCCTCCCCTCAAGGAACACCTTAGATGAGCACCGCCCTCCCCTGGGATGAGCACACCCATCCCTCCATACTAGTGCCTTAGATATCCAAGTCGGTAATCGAACCCAGGTCATGTGGGTTGTAGTTAGAGCTTTTTCTCTCTCTGCAGTGGCACTGGCTTCAGATGTTAGTAATAACCTTTGTTGGGAAGAAATCTTACCACAAAGCATTGACATTTAGAGTATTTATTAGTATGACTATGATGTAATCACATCAAATCCATGTGCTTGGGTGCAACTAATTTACTTTCTCCACTGGTTTGGGATATTATAGTGTAGAAGTTCAGAATGCATCTGCCTAACTGCTACACAAAGTAGTTCAGATACAATATAGAATTAAAATGAGCAGATGTTATTCAGACAATGGAATTCAGTTCTCTGAGATGTGACAAACATACACAGATTGGTGTGAGAGGTTTTAATGTAAAACAGCATAGGTCTGACAGTATCATGACTATCAATAATATGAATCAAAATGTGCTGCCTCTTTTTATATTAACATTATTCTACATGTATATAGAATAATTCAGTCAGCTAAATAAAGTCAATGGGGCTGTATAGTTATAAGAGTAGTGCTTAACATTTGCTAGCATTTTGGGGTTGCCCACATTTGGTCCCAGTATTTGCATCATATTAGTATGAGGGAAGTGTAATAGTTCTAGCATGTCTTGGGATGTCACAAATTAAATTATAAAGGTTTGTAGTTAAGTTTGTATGATACATGCTTTGCAAACTTGTTTCCATAATTGCTTGTGCTTTAAGAAAGTCTGAAGTTTTCAAAGAAGCCCTTTAGCCCTTTATTGTGTTTGTGATATGCTTGGCACAGACTTTACAATGCAGCACTGCACATATCTGAACTAATTGTTATGATTTAATTTATTTAATTGGTCTGCTATGTTAATAGAACTTAGTGAGAATGTCAGATGTGAGAAATTCCATGCAGCTCTTTCTTTTTTTTTTTTTTTGCGAATAGTTGTATACGACTGCAATATTTGAATGCGTCGTGCTTATATGTATTGTTATTATTTATATTTATTTGTAATATGCAGTATTGAATAATCATATTTTGTTTCTAGCTGTAATATATGCAGTTCCTAGGAGAAAATACATACATAAAAAATTGAAATGAGAAGCCATGGGAATCTCACTCAGGCACAATGGCAGAAAGGTAGTGTAAAGGCATTGGTTCAGTTCCAACTGCGCTAGATAATTTCTTTCTCACACAGACTGTGACTGGAAATTGCTTCATAAAGATTAATACTGGACTTAGAAAATCTATCTTGCAATCTAAAATAATGTACTGAATTCATTTAGTCTTGTATTAATTGTTCTTAGTAACAATGTATGCAGTACACAAGAACAAACGTTCTGCCTGAAAGATGTAAACTGAAAGCATGTAAGCCCATTGCATAGGTGAAGATCTATGTATTTATTTTATTAATTAGCAGAATAGCTGGGATTAACAGAGGACTGTTTTCTTTTGTATCTTAAGTCAAAGGCACAGATAATAGTTAATATAATGTTAAAAGTATACAGTATCTTAAAATGCCATGGGCCAGAGGAAAAAAAATGTTACCCATTCCTCTGCATGTTGCAAGTATTCTGGATACAAAACTAACAGAAGTTGAAAAAGTCAAAGAGGTTCATTATTGTTATCTAATACATTCACCCCTTACTTAGAGAAAAATTATGAGCTAGTACTGGAAGAAGGAAAGATATATTATAGATTTTACTGATATATCTTACTGATATATACTGTGGCAAGACCAAGGAAAGGCAATATCAATTTACTAGCTATAAATTTAAGTTTGTTGTCTAAAAACCTTTATTGTTCCTTCAGCAGTAGATGACAAGACATAAATGATAGTACATCTTCCAAGGGATCTATGTCAGATGATTGAGTTTTCAGAAACTCGAAATTCATACTAACGAGACCTTATGACTGAGTTTCCAAAAACTCAAACATCAAAAGATCCCCCCCAAAAAACACAAAAATCTACTTTTTTTACATTTAGTATCAAATCATTAAAAACTGAAGTTAGAAAATATAACAGACATCTGAGTTTCAGACTTCATGCCCATCAGAAAATTTATGCTAATGCAAAACCTGATACTTTATCAAATTTCTACATTTGGAAGAGCAATATTTTAAAAAAAATTACCTATTTTTGGGCATTTGTCCCACTTTCATTTGTGGCTTTGTCCAGATTTCTTGCTTTAAGAGGTTGAGAGGTATGATAAGGGTGTGCTGTCTATATTATAATTAGCTTATATATTTGCTTTTATAGTAGATCTAATTCCCCCCAATGATTTTTGTTCATCTACTGTGTCATCATGGTTGTAGCAACAATCCTTGTGTGTGTTGATACTGTCTGTATTATATCAATACTACACTTGGATTCAATAATTGTCTACAATCTACAGTCCTCCACAAAGCTGGTTTGACAAAGGATGTGTAAGCCAGTCTTGATATCTGAGACTTAAATAATGATCAGGAAAGGGCCTAGCATAGAGCCCTGAGGTGCAGACCTGCTTCCTGGACTCTAGACATAGGTGACTTCACACACCTCAACATATTTACCTGTCATGTATGTGATCCAGTGGTCTACCCACTTAGTGACGTAGGTATTTATGGACATTTGTGACAGTTTCTCAGTAATATCTGAGAGTGGATTTGTGCTGAATGCCTTAGCCAGATCAAGTTATGCAGGACGATAGTGTTGTTATCATGCATGTCCTTGTTGACCTGCTTGAGGACTTTAAACAGAAGTAAGAGGTATGATATATCCTGAATAAATCACACATGGGTTTGGTACGCAGTTGGGATATTACCTGTGTCCTTTAAGAAAAGGTCCATGATGACCAGTTGGTCTACCTCACAGATGAGGAGAGTCAGGTTGGGTTTATAACTCTGTGCATTAGGTGATGGTCACCCCCAGTCAGAAGGATGCATGTTGATGTACACCCTTCTATGGGAACATAGGCTGTCTGGACGCTGTGTTGAAGTATGGATCCAACTGTGTCTAGTAGGTCATGTTTTGAGTCACACTATAGGCAACCTATTGAAAACAAAATCACCAATGAAAACCAAGTGCCCCAACTAGAAAACAAGCATATATACTGACAAAATACCAGTAGGACAGCCACGGCGATAAAAAATCTCTTTTAATGCTGACATAAACCATAAAATAGGACAAGCACTTTCACGTATCAAGTATGCTTCATCAGATCCTCTAAAATCAAGTAAAAACCTTAAGTTTAAATGCAATAGTATAGCCAATCAACAGCTCATAACAATTAAGACTAATTAAATATCAATTAAGCATTAAAAGCACAGAATACAGATTTAAACTTTTCTCATCCTGCACCCTTTCAATACAGGCTTAATAGAGATACTATTGTTTATTCCTGGATATTTGTGTGCCTGTAACCTCAATATCCAGTGAAGTTCTTGTTGTTCAAGAAAATTATTGGTATCACCCCCTCTGATATTATTGTACACTGGTTGTAAGACCCTAAACAAAAAAACGATATTCAGGAAATGTCATCACATGCTTGGCCAAGGCATTCAATTCATTCTTTTTGTGTATTTCATACAGATGTTCACTTATACATTCCTTCAGCCTCTGAGTGGTTTTGCCCACGTAATATCATGGGCATGTATCACATGTTGCCAAGTACACCAGGTTACTAGTATTACAATCATCATAAAACCTAGGTTCAAATTTAAGCAAAGTGTTGGGACAGTTGAATATTTGTTGTGTATATAAATGATTACAAAATTTGCACTTCCTACACACATGAGTATCTAATATTTTACTCTCTATGGAATGATTGTTCCTCTTATCCTTACATAAAAGCTGTTTCAGGTTAGCATTATTGCAAAATATAAAATGTGGAGTCTCACCTACAATTCTAGCAGTGGAATCATCAATGAGCAAGAGTTGCCAATATTTGTAAACAATATCTTTTACCACTTTGTTGTTACTAGTATAGTCCATGGTAAAGGAAAAATATTTCCTCTTCCATGTTTGAACATTGTTATTGGGTGGGGAAATAACTATGGCTTCAGACTGCACATTATTAACCTCTGTATCATGTTCTTTTTATATCCTCTATCCAGAAACATGTTTTTCATTTCAAAAGCACTTACAATAAAAGCTTCGTTCATAAGTGACTCGTGTAAGTGTCGATATTTCCGCTATTGCTCTTTTTGTTGTTTTCTAAGTTTTAAGTTGTTGACTTCTACAGATAATCAATATATGCTACAACAAGATGTTTGGAGGAAGGTCTGACATAGGGTGTGGACTCACATATCATTCTAAAATTGTCACTATAGTGATTGCTGAAGGCAGACACAGATAACTGCATTGAGAATAGACCCCCTACCTATTTACAATGCACAGTAATTTACAAAAGTAGCACATCACAGGTCTGGCTTTTATAGTGTCTGACAGCACTTTAGAACTGATGACATCTGTAGCATCTGGTGAGAAGAGGATGGTAGCAGCAGTGTTCCACATGTTGGTGTAAAATGGTCTCTCGAATGTCAGCCAAGTGAACAAACAAATAGAAACTCACATACCAACTGACCACACTGCGAAAGAACCCCTACCTATTTACAAAGCACAGTACTTAACACAAGCTCCGCAGCACAAGTTTGACTTTTATAGTGTCCAATAAAACTGCATAACTGATGACATCAGTAGTGTCTGGTGGGAAGAGGATGGAAGTAGCAGTGCCCCACATGACAGTGTAAAATGGTCTCTCAAATGGCAAACGAGTGAACAAACATGCACACACCAATTGACTGCAGTGAGAATAGGACCCTTACCTAACTATTTATAAAACACAGAAATTAATGCAAGCTCCATGGCACAACAATGCTGGTGGATAAATTATAGTGGATGACATCATCATTAGATGTTTTAGAGAAGATGTTGGGAGGCCTCTATGAAATGGATGGGTAGACATGTTCCACTGTTAAGATATTAAAGTTCTGCATGGTACTGGATTGATTCTAGTAGGATACAGACTGATGAGATACCAAGTTTCGTGTGTATGGGTGCAGGAAAAACATGACTACATTGAAAATATGTGCTCAGTCATTTAAAACTGTCTTCCCTTTGGTTGTATTTTTACATATATTTTAATGGGATGAAGACTAACTGGGCAGTAAATATAAGTAATACATGCTAATGACCACTTTCCATAGTGCACCACTGAGCAGCTGATTTGTGCGATAGATTTGCACATGCAAGATACACATATAAAGACTCCTACTTGAACTTGAGCTTGAGAAGTACTTATCCATACTGCCTATGGTAGACACAGCTAACAGATATTATGGTGTTGATAAATAGTTCATATTGAAAATGTTGTGTCATAAATTGTCTAAGCTTAAAAAAGTATTTATACTGCTTTCCCTGTTTGCACATAGTTAACTGGTGTGCAAACATGGGCCTCTGCTTCACTGATAAAATTATGACATTTTAACTGATTTGCTTTCCTATGTGCAAAAACGCTAAGCAGAGAGGCAGCACTTTGGATACTACTGACTGTAACAAACACACCAGCTGCTTAGCTGACATTGTGGCAGCAGGTGTAAGGACACTGAGTTTTTTTCTGAGTCCAGATGATACAGAGTTTGAAACCAGCTCTAATAATTTTTAGTATGTATTCATGATGTACTTAAACAATTACATGTCATATTTATTTGAAACGTGGAAGAGAATGACTACAGTGATGTAATGTATGTATGTAAACAAATAGTACTCAAATGGTCTATGTCAACAGTACCGATATGGAGTTAATGACATTTTTAAAATGAGTGCCTTTATTCTATTTAACTGTCTGCTTGCATGATGTTAATCAGAGTGCAACATTACTAGACAGGAAAGCAGTTTTTGAAATAGGTTAATCTGAAAGTTGGCATTACTTTATGGGTTGGTTTTTGCTGTAACTGTTAGTTGATGTAACTTTGCAGACATGTATTGGAGGCATATATTTTATGACCTGGCACATTTTTGGTGTGGCTTTACACACTGATAAAATTAATTTTTCAATGTGGGATTCAAACCTATGCAAAATAAACAAAACATATTCTTCTACATAGCTGATTTTTTCATCTTTGCTACAGAAGTGCTTGTTATACATGCTCAGTAATTATATATAGATACACATGACAGAGGGAGGGTTTAACCATGTATGTGTGTGACCTAATAAGGCCCTGGTTTATACACTCATGTGTGTATGAGTATCACTGAAGTCTGAAGTCCATCCAAGGTCAGAAAAGACAAGTATAATTGCATAAACATAATTGTTAGTATACCCTCAGTCACATATTAATTCATAGTAGTTTTGTTTTTTTGGGAATAAGAATCAGTTTGATGTTAGTGAACCAGGTTTCAGCTAGAGTAAAGTTGTTCTGGGTCAAGGTTTGTAGCTAGGGGTGGCACAAACAAGAGTTGTGTCGTCTGCATATTGTCCTACAGAGGCATTGAGTGAGGAAGAGGAGATATGGTTGGTAAATAGCAAGAAGAGCATTGGGCCTAGGATAGACCCTTGTGGCACTCCTATGGATACTGGGATTAGGGGGGACAGTTGGTCTTGCCAGAGAACAGCTTGTTGCTGGTCTAAGTAACTTGTGAACCAAGGTATGGAGGAGGAGCATATGTTTAGGTATGAAAGAGTTTTGAGATGAAGGCTGTGGTTTACCATGTCAAACGCTTTTGACAGGTCTAAGAATACGGAAGATACAAATAGTCCCTTAGTTTTATAGTTGTTGACTGTATTGGAGAAAGATAATAGTGCTGTGGTGGTGCTATGGGAGGGTCTAAAGCCATGCTGAGTTCTGGAAATATATTGTTATGAAGGAGATACTGGAGTACTTGGGAATGAACAACTCTTTCTAATATTTTGGATAAAGGTGATGGGATTGCAATAGGTAGATAGCTGGTGAATTCTGAGGAATTACCTCCTTTGTGCAGAGGAATAATGTGTGATGTTTTCCACAAGGTGGGAACCTTACATTCTGCAATCAATCTATTTATGAGTATGGACACTGGGTAAGCTATTGCCTGTGATGTTATTTGTAGGAAATCTGCAGGTATATTATCAGCTGATAGTGTGGTAGGTTTTAGTTTGTTTAGGAGTCTAGAAATTACTTTGGTGGGTACTGATTTTAGAGGTGTTGTTATTTTGGCTTGTATTTAGGGGTGAAGGGGGTTTACTGTTGTGGGGTTATTAGTGCTATTTTGAGCCTTAGCAAGGGTTTGAACTGTTTCTGTAAAGAATTTGTTAAATTGAGTGGGATTGTTGCTGTGGTCATTTGGTAGCACTGGGGTTGGGGTGGAGGCCTTTCCTGGGTGCATTATACTGTTTATTGTGGCCCAAACTTTTTTGGGTTATGGGCGTGTTTTTCTTGCATGGTTTTATAGTAGTTAATTTTATCATGTTTAACCTGTCTCTTTGCCTTGTTGTGGAGTTCAAGGTAGATTTGCTTTGTATTAGCAGTTTTGTTTTTATGAAACTGGATCCAAGCTTTGTCCCTTTCTTTCATGGTAGTTTTAGTATTTTTAGTTAGCCATGCAACTTAATTTGTTTTTACTCTTATGGTACAGGTAGGATCATGATGGTTTAGGATATCTAAGAATGTAGAGTTGAAGTATTGTATGGCTTCGTCTAGAGGTGGTAGTTTTAGGGAGTTCCAATTGCTGCTCTTTAGTGCATTAATGAAGTTGGTGGGTACAAAGTTCTTTTTATTAAGGATGACTCTGAGGATAGGTTGGCTGACATTATGTAGTCTAGTCCTAATTAAGTAGGTTGGTTGGTGATCACTTATACTATCGGGTAGACATCCAGATTGTTGTGCTAGAGTTAGGATGGATAACAGAATCCAATCTATAATGGATTCGCGTTTAGAAGTTTTGTCGTTTCTGGTTGGGGTAGATATTATTTGAGTGAATCCATGCAGGTTAATGTGGGCAGTTGGGTTTTGGTTGGAGCAGTTAATCCAGTCAATATTAAAGTCACCTAGTAGTATGGTTTCATTGTGGTAGGGAGGTAGAGATCCAACAACAGGGTCTCCATAATAGTGATGTTATTACCTGGAGGGATGTAGCCCCCTGCAATAATTATATTTTTATTGTTGTTAAGTTTTAGTTTAGCAATGATTAGTTCTATGCCTTTAACCTCTTGGATGTTGTAATCTATTTGTTCTAGGGTGAGGTGATTTTGAAATAATATTGCAATGCCACCTCCTTTCTTTTCTTGTCTATCTTTCTGTATAATACTACAGCCTGGAGGTGTAATCTCATTATTATGGTGTTGTGGTTTAAGCCAAGTTTCAGTTAGTACTGCTATATCAGGTTGATATAGTGCTAGTAGGGCATGAAGGTCTTGTATTTTGTTAGTTATACTCCTTGCATTTATGTTAAGAAACAGGAGTGATGAAGTTGGACTGTGGTAGAGGGGATTTTGTTTAGTAGGGTTAGTACTGGTGGTTGTAGTTGGGCCTGGATTGGGGTGCATATCGCCACAGTGGGTGAGAGTGTGGAGTAGGTAAAGCTAGAATTTAAATAGTTTATATACTAATTTAACTTGTCTAGCGGAGTAGTAGGTGTTGGGTTTGATTGTTAGTTTATATTCGACATAAGTCCAACATACTTAGACCTACTACCTTCAGAACCACTCGCTCCAATAAAACATTTATCCCTGAAGCCTTCCAAAATGAACTTAGACTTTGTAACTGGTCACCCCTAAAATACCTTCAGCTTGATAAAGCAGTAGCCTACTTCAATTCTAAGTTCCTCGAAATTCTTAACCTCCATGCCCCTACCTGTACCATTAGAATTAGGACTAAAACTGCCCCATGGCTCACAAAAGAAACCAAACACAAAATGTTGCTTAGAAACAAACTCTGGTCTAAATGGTGAGCCACCAAAGATCCATCTGATCACACTAATTTTAAACACCTAAGAAATTACACTAAATCATCTGTACGTCTTGACAAAAAAAACTTTTTCTTACACCTCCAGCAAAATAACCACCAGAACCCAAAGAAATTCTGGACAGGGATTAATGCTTTACTACACCCAGGCACATCTAAGACACCACCCCCTGCTAGTATTGCCAAAAATAATCCTAAACAGATTGCTGACTCCTTTAACAATTTCTTTACCGAAGCTATCCAGTCACTTGCAAACTCCTTACCTCCCATTCTTACATCGGCACTACCCTCCTCTTTTCCCTCCCCACCCACTTTTCAATTGCAACCTGTATTTACATCCCTCATCAGTACCCTCCTTTCAAAACTCAAACCCTCTACCCCCTCTGCTGACTTATTACCTGCTCAATATCTTCAAATTGCAGCTAAAGCTATTGCCTACCCTATTTCTGTCCTTATAAATAGAACCATCATAGAAGGCGCTATCCCTTCCATCTGGAAGATCTCTCATATTATTCCCCTTCATAAAGGGGGAAACTCAACAGAACTTTCAAACTACCATCCTATTGCCCTTCTTTCTCCTTTAGCTAAAATCATGGAAAAATGTATACACCAACACTTGCTCGACCACCTCCTTCTTAATGGTCTACTAGCTCCCTCTCAGCATGGATTTCTTCCCTCCCATAGGACTGCAACTGCTCTTCTTTCCTTTACTGATCACATAAAATAAAAACCGCAATAATAACATCTTCTCATCTGCTATCTTTATAGATCTTTCTAAAGCATTCAACATGGTTAATCATCAAATTCTCTTGAATCTTCTAAAATCTCTCTCACTTGATACTCTGGCACTACAGTGGTTCAAGTCATACCTAGATAATCGAAAGCAGGCAGTCCTCTGGGAAAACACTCTATCATCCCCTCTTCTTGTCTCCATTGGCGTCCCCCAAGGACCTATCTTAGGTCCTCTATTATTCTCCATATTTATTAATGATCTTGCCTCTAGTATCCCCCAAGCAGTCACCATTCAATATGCTGACGACTCCACCTTGATCTCCTCAGCCTCTAACCCTACCATACTTCAATCCCTCACCCAAAATGTCTTTCAGCTTGTAGAAAACTGGTTCTTACAGAGTTGTCTCCTCCTTAACCCAAATAAGACTAAACTACTGCTATTCACTCCCACACATAAAGCTAACACACTCCATTTCTCTATCATATCTAAAAATGGCACAGCCATATCTCCTGACACAACAACCAAACTTTTAGGGGTTACTATCGACCATAACCTAAACTATGACACTCATATTAATTCCACTATTAAATCCATTAACAAAATAATTGGCTCCCTCTACAAAATTAAGCCTTTCCTTACTCCTACAGCCAGAACTACCATTGCCCACACCCACCTCATCTCTACTCTCTTGTATGCATCACCTTTATATACTAACCTATCCAAAACCAACCTGAACAAATTATCTACCGCCTATAATAGTATAGCCCATTTTGCTACCAGCTCCCCTTTTAGAACTCACCACTGCTTCAACCTAAAATGACTTGGTTGGCTTGAATTGCACAACCAACTCTTATCTCAGCAACTTATTATAACCCAAAAAATCCTTTACTTTCCTGAAAAAACACCAATCCTTACCAAACTTATCAGTCCCTATAAAAATCTTTCTAACCTGCGCTCATCTCACAAACTTTTAGTATCCACACATAAATCCAATAATAAAGCAGGAGACTCACTTTTCTCCTGTGTAGTAGGGAAATGCTGGAACCAACTCCCAACAGACCTCACTACAATCTCCTCTTCCTCACTCTTCAAAAAGAAGCTAAAACTTTATCTCACAAACCACTAGCTCTGTCCATGCAGCAACCCAGACTAAATTCTCCCTTCTTACATATTACTAGATTACTCTTCCTAAATTATTTCACATTGTGCTGTTCTGATTCTATATGCCACATAACCTGCAAATTTGAACTACTTCTCCCAACTACACTACCTCTCCTTCCTACCTTATTCTTAGCAAACCTCTCTGTATCCCCCCCCCCCCTTTTTCTTTCTATCTCATTGTACCATCACTAATCTCCTCTGTACTCCTTGTATTAACAAAAAAAAAAAAAAATTATTATTGTTGTGGATTTAATGGGATGAGATTTTTTATTGTGAATTTAACTGTTGTTGTATTCTAATTATTTTATCTGTTATTGTTAACATAACCAAACAATTTTGGATTTTCTTCATGATCACAAGTGCCCTCTAACTTTGATTTGTATTAAATCGTTTGTCATTTTTTGGAGCTTTTCTCTCCGGGCCTCTACTGAAAATGGACTTGTATCCAGATAGACTAGCCCGGTCAACAAATGTTGAATAAATAAATAAAAATAAATAAATAAAAATATTGTAAGTAAGAGAAGGATTGCTAGGGGCTGAAGTCACTGAGTGAGATAGGGACGTTTTTTAGATTTAATGTAGTGGGTATAGCTTCAGTTTGCCATTGGGGTGGGTTAACTTTTTGGAGTTGGGTGTGGTATGAGGAGAGGAGGGTGAGTAGGATAAGAATGAAGAGTGGTAGTAAGTGGAATACTGCCTTAGGTAGTTGGGATAGTTGTGAGGAGTTCATCTTATCTAACTTTAGATAGACTGTGGTGTGAACTAGTCTGACGTTTATGATTATGTGGGTAGTGTATGTTAGTAAGGTGGAGGCAAGAAGGGTGTGGTGGAGTGTGTTTCTATGGAAATGGTATGTGTGGTGTAATAGGTTAATTGGCAGTTTGGGAGTGTGTGATTGGGTATGGTCTGTAGGCATCACCAGGTTCAGAGAAATGGCAGAGAGAGAAAAACTATCAGTAAGAGCAGAGTGGCTGGCTATGGTGAGAGATCGGGAGTTGGTAATGCAGCAGAGAAAGTGAATCAGTTGGACAAACAAAAATAAAGAAACTTACAAGGAGCAGTCAGAGTGAGCTGACTCAGGGGAACATGCATTGGCAGAGCAACAGACCATCAAGTGAGAAGTGGGGTTCTGGAGAGAGTGACAGGGGTAGCTCAAGCTAAATAAGCAGGGCAGAAATCCTAGCAGTGTCCCAAATGCTAACAGTGCATGAACAAGCCCAGGGAACAGCAAGATAGAGGGAGGGAAAAGAGGACAGTACACTGTGAAGAGAGGGGTCAGAGAAAAGCAAGGTTGGGGCTGCTGGCATCTTATCCTTCTTGTCTAGCTCGTAGTGACTAGTGCAATCTATCTGAATTGCGCAGTATGTTTAGGATCGCTAAACCTCTATTAGTAAAGTGCTGCATTTGAAACAGCAACACTATTTGGTACAGTTAGACACTAATTCACATACTTAGGTGGTTTCATTTGATTATAGGTGGCTGTAGAATCGGTGCTCAAAAATGGGGTAACAGCTTAGGCCCACACTCAGTTTTATTAACAGTGGCAAGTAGAAACCTGCAGGGTAGTTCCACTAGGGGCTACAAAGACAAGAGGAGGGAAATTAGGTCAGAAGCAATACTAGTTAAAAAGAGAGACAAATAAAGCACAACAGTGACTGTTTTCCCTTAATTATGCTAAAAAATGAAAGTTCATTGAAAAGCTTATACAGAGCAGTTACTACAATATGTCAGGAGTGTTCCAGAGTTTGATTAACAGTTACTTATGCTAAAAGATCTACAGACAAAGAAACGTTTCTACAAAGCAAAATACTTCAATATTGCAGAGTGTTCTGTTTTAAAATATTGAATTGCTGTGTAACTATGAGCGTTACGGGTGTTATAGTCAGGGCGATTTAGATGGTAGTTGATGCAATTTGTACAACAGTGCAGAGTTCTAACTAGACGGGAAAAGTACATGAACTTTGTATAAGCATTGATTTGTCGCTTAACCCTTAGCACTATAACAATTTTAGTCACTCACAATTACAATAAGCCCCATGTAAATGTACAATGTATAAGCATTGATTTGCTGCTTAACCCTTAGCACTATAACAAGTTTAGTTACTCGCAATTACAATAACATGATTGCATCTAGTTCAACTAGCAGGGAATCACAGCAGTATAAGAAAAAGTCAGGAATAATTGGGCTAATCAGCAGCTTATGACTCTATATTCATTTAGCGGGAGTAACCAAAGGAAATGTACTGCCTAACTAAATAACAAGCTTTTATAATGCTACATAATTAAACATGAAGATACAGAGTTGCATAATGGCTTTAGGCTCAGGGCAGAATCACTAGAAAGCACCATGTGCAGAAGCCTTTTAAACACTCAAATAACAGTAGCATATAAGGTTACTACAATCATTCGAAACAGCTATAAGTTTGCATGTACTAACATTATGTAGGCAGTAGCAAACATCATTTACAAGCCATAACATCACAAAAAACAGTTTGCTTAATTGAACAGTAGCAAGTAGCACTTACAGAATGTACATTAAACACCCGTAGACCAAGAAGGATGCTCAGCAGTAGGAAGGGGAATAGGAATTTTAAAAATGGCACACTCAGTTGTAGGCACCTAGGAAACATTGGGGCAGGAAATGAGGTGCAGGGAGGAGCGAGACTACCACCCCATTCAGAGAAATGGTAGAGAGAGAAAAACTATCAGTAAGAGCAGAGTGGCTGGCTATGATGAGAGATCGGGAGTTGGTAATGCAGCAGAGAAAGAGAATCAGTTGGACAAACAAAAATAAAGACACTTACAAGGAGCAGTCAGAGTGAGCTGACTCAGGGAAGCATGCCATAGCAGAGCAGCAGACCATCAAATGAGAAGTGGGGTTTTGGAGAGAGTGACAGGGGTAGCTCAAGCTAAATAAGCAGGGCAACCTCCAAAAAGTGAAACACGGACTAGTTCAGCAAAGCACGGACTGTTTAATGAATGTAAGCGCTTTCGGCTAAGATATTCCTCAGCCTTCTTCAGACAAAAACAATTTGTTAACCACAGCAGTACTTTATATATAAAAAGATATATGCTAATTAAAACAATTAAAATACAAATTCATTAACCACTTAACTAGCTAAAAGCTTGTATCTTAAAGAGCTAATACCTATTAAAACAGGCAACCATTTACTTTACCACTCATTGCACATTGTAAAACAAGACATATCAAAATTGCTTATGTTTTCTGTTTTCTAAATAAACAATAGACTATAAACAAATAAATTGCACATTTATGAAGTTTTTCAAACGTATCAAGTGTATCCAGTATATGATCAATTATTTAATCAAACACAAAAAACTACAATACTCTAGACTAGCATACACTAAGCTAGAAAACGCTAAGCTAGCTGAAAGTGCTTACATTCATTAAACAGTCCGTGCTTTGCTGAACTAGTCCGTGTTTCACTTTTTGGAGGTTTCGTTGTTTACATAATTTTCAGTGTTTTTTAAATAAGCAGGGCAGAAATCCTAGCAGTGTCCCTAATGCTAACCGTGCATAAATGAGCCCAGGTAAGAGCAAGAAAGAGGGAGGGAAAAGAGGGCAGCACACTGTGAAGAGAGGGGACAGAGAAAAGTAAGGTTGGGGCTGCTGGCATCTTATCATTTTATCTAGCTCATAGTGACTAGTGCAATCTATCTGATTTGCACAGTGTCTTTAGGATTGCTAAACCTCTATTAGTAAAGTGCTACATTTGAAACAGCAACACTATTTGGTACAGTTAGACACTAATTTACATACTTAGGTGGTTGCTTTTGATTATAGGTGGCTGTAGAATTGACGTTCAAAAATGGGGTAATAGCTTAAGTCCACACTCAATTTTGTTAACAATGGCAAGTAGAAACCCGCAGGGTAGTTCCACTAGGGGTTAGGTGGTTTCTTTTGATTATAGGTAGCTGTAAAATTGGCGCTCAAAAATGGGGTAACAGCTTAGGTCCACACTCAATTTTGTTAACAGTGGCCAGTAGAAACATGCAGGGTAGTTCCGCTAGGGGTTAGGTGTTTTCTTTTGATTATAGGTGGCTGTAGAATTGGAGCTCAAAAATGGGGTAACAGCTTAGTTCCACTCTCAGTTTTTTTAACAGTGGCCAGTAGAAACCTGCAGGGTAGTTCCACTAGGGGTTAGGTGTTTTTTGATTATAGGTGGCTGTAAAATCGGCACCCAAAAATGGGGTAACAGCTTAGGTCCACACTCAGTTTTATCAGTGGCCAGTAGAAACCTGCAGGGTAGTTCTGCTAGGGGTTAGGTGGCCTCTTTTGATTATAGGTGGCTGTAGAATCGGCGCTGAAAAATGGGGTAACAGCTTAGGTCCACACTCAATTTTGTTAACAGTGGCCAGTAGAAACCCACAGGGTAGTTCTGCTAGGGGTTAGGTGGTTTCTTTTAATTATAGGTGGCTGTAGAATTGGCGCTCAAAACTGGGGTAACAGCTTAGGTGCACACTCAATTTTGTTAACAGTGACCAGTAGAAACACGCAGGGTAATTTGGCTAGGGGTTAGGTGTTTTCTTTTGATTATAGGTGGCTGTAGAATTGGCGCTCAAAAATGGGGTAACAACTTAGATCCACACTCAATTTTGTTAATAGTGGCCTGTAGAAACCCGCATGGTAGTTCCGCTAGGGCTTAGGTGGTTTCTTTTGATTAAAGGAAGCTGTAGAATCTGTGCTCAAAAATGGAGCAACAGCTTAGGTCCACACTCAGTTTTGTTAACAGTGCCCAGTAGAAACCATAGGGTTGTTCTGCTAGTGGTTAGGTGGTTTCTTTTGATTATAGATGGCTGTAGAATCGACTCTCAAAAATGGGGTAACATCTTAAGTCCACACTCAATTTTGTTAACAGTGGCCAGTAGAAACCCACAGGGTAGTTCTGCTAGTGGTTAGGTGGTTTCTTTTGATTATAGGTGGCTGTAGAATTGGCTCTCAAAAATGGGGCAACAGCTTAGGTCCACACTCAGTTTTGTTAACAGTGGCCAGTAGAAACCTGCAGGGTAGTTCTGCTAGGCATTAGGTGGTTTCTTTTGATTATAGGTGGCTGTAAAATCGTCACTCAAAAATGGGGTAACAGCTTAGGTCCACACTCAATTTTGTTAACAGTGCCCAGTAGAAACCATAGGGTTGTTCTGCTAGTGGTTAGGTGGTTTGTTTGATTATAGATGGCTGTAGAATCAGCTCTCAAAAATGAGGTAACATCTTAAGTCCACACTCAATTTTGTTAACAGTGGCCAGTAGAAACCCACAGGGTAGTTCTTCTAGTGGTTAGGTGGTTTCTTTTGATTATAGGTGGCTGTAGAATCGGCTCTCAAAAATGGGGCAACAGCTTAGGTCCACACTCAGTTTTGTTAACAGTGGCCAGTAGAAACCTGCAGGGTAGTTCTGCTAGGCATTAGGTGGTTTCTTTTGATTATAGGTGGCTGTAAAAGCGGCACTCAAAAATGGGGTAACAGCTTAGGTCCACACTCAATTTTGTTAACAGTGTCCACTAGAAACCTGCAGGGTAGTTCCACTAGGGGTTAGGTGGCTTCTTTTGATTTTGGGTGGCTGTAGAATCAGCACTCAAAAATGGGGTAACAGCTTAGGTCCACACTCAATTTTGTTAACAGTGACCAGTAGAAACTCACAGGGTTGTTCTGCTAGGGGTTAGGTGTTTTCTTTTGATTATAGAGTTCTGTAGAATTGACACTCAAAAATGGGGTAACAGCTTAGGTCCACACTCAATTTTGTTAACTGTGGACAGTAGAAACCCACAGGGTAGTTCCAATAGGGATTAGGTGGTTTCTTTTGATTATAGGTGTCTGTAGAATCAGTGCTCAAAAATGGGGTAACAGCTTAGGTCCACACTCAGTTTTAACAGTGGCCAGTAGAAACCCGCAGGGTATTTCCGCTATAGGAGAATGTGAATTAAAGAGCCATAGACCAAAGACGACGCTCAACAGTCAGAAGGGGAATGGGAATTTTAAGCCCCGGTTGATCCTTTCCCCTAAACAATGATTTCACCATTAACTCTAAGGATAACATCCAAATCACTCCACTACTCCCATAAAACTATTAGATGTTGAAATAGACAATAACCTGAAATTTCATACCCACATAGCCCAAATCATCAAAAAGATAAATAAAAAACTAGGACTCCTCTCCAGGAATAAGCGATATATGATGAAGCATACCAGAGCAATCATAGCGAGTACTCACCTCTTGCCCATCCTCTATGCCTCCCCTGTCCTAACAAAACTACGTCAAACAGACCTAAGCAAAATGGAATCTTGTTACAACAAGACTTCCAAATTTGCAGCTGAAGCCTCATACAGATCTCACCACTGTCTTGCCTTGAAACAACTCATCTGGCTTGAACTGCCTCTTCTACCTCTACTCAACCAACTTTCAACAGCACACAAACTCTGTTATCTACATGAAAACATCCCTGCCCTCCAGGGGTTAATTCAGCCCCTCGTTTCCACAAGACCTTTATGATCCAGTTGCCAGAATCTCATACAAAGCATCAAACATAGAAATGACACCGGGAAATCTCTGTTCTCTTGCACCATTGCTAGGACTTGAAACTCCCTACCAAGCCAAATAACCTCCAGTGTATCTACCAGTCAATTTAAACATCTCCTGAAAACCCACTACATAGATAACTGGCTGTGCCCATGCTACTCCCCAGGTTAGCTCCTGCTACCGACCTGGCACGATACTATATATTAGGTTCCATAGCATCATTTCTGCACAGAAATGACTACATCCCAACAAAATTACACTACAAAATATATAACCTCCTACCATCACCTTAGGTAAACTTCACTGCTCCCTTAAAATATCTAAATAAAGCTCTGTTCCATGCACATTGTCCATTATGTCATTGTTACTTGATATCTATAACTCCTTATTTTAGCACATTGCTATATAACCATGAGATGATTATAGGTGTTACTTTTAGATACTGAATATGTCTTGCATGTACAATGTTGGTGTTTTTTGACTTTCTGTAAGTTTATGGTATGATTATAACCATTTAGTATAAATACTTGCCTGGAATATAAAGACTTTTGTTTTGTAGCTTTTCTCCCCAGGCCTCCGCTGAAAATGGATCTGTATCCAGTCAGACTTTCCCGGTCAACAAATGTAAAATAAAATAAAATAAAAAAATGAATTAAAATAAATATGGGCTCCAGTGCTATACATACTTATTGTTATTTATAACTATGTTTACATTGTTTTATATTTTAGAAAATCGAGTGGACAAGCATTAATAAAATTGGGAGTGTACTACATTAGAGCTCTGGCTCACCTGTATTGTGAGCATTAACATACACCAGTTGCCACAGGGAAGGTCGGGCTACAAGTATATATTTTTATAGTTATTATTGTGCAGAGTACTCATTGCAAATGAGTCTTTGTTTATCAGACCTGCTCATTAGTTATGCAGTTATTCCTATGTGTAAGTATTTTTCTACTGTTAATTGTTATATAAAGTAAAGTGGGACATCAGTAGAAAAAGTTTGGTCTTTGCTGGATTAGAACCCAGGCTTACCTGTATTATAACCCACAACTTACAACTGCTGCCACAGGAACAACTAGGCAGCCCACCTATATTTTTGCATTCAATACTCTGTATGTGTGCTGACCGTCATGCAACGCTGCTTAGTGTGTTTGCTTGATGGCAAACCACATATGATACAATGTATCCATTTTGAAATTGTCTACTGTCTGCTTCCTTCCTGCAGGTCTTCTGGACCTGCAGGTGTTGTGGAAGCTTGTTGACCATCACCCAATGCCTGTTAGCAGGTTTGTATGATGGTAAGCAAAAGATGCAACAAAGTATCTGTTTTGAAATTGACTACTGTCTGCTTCCTGTCTGCAGGTGTTTTGGACCTACAGGTGTTGATGACTGTCATGCAATACCACATATATGATTGCACAATGGTCAGCAAAAGAGGTAACAATGTATCCATTTTGAAACTCCAAATGTCTGCTTCTTGTGTGGGCCATTAGACTGTGCTTGCATGAAGGTAAGTGACATGCAAACATGACAGGCAAAGCTCACCTTGTATTGCCCTTCTAAGAAGGGTTTATTAAGATTTGTCCTTAAAAGATAAATGTGGGAATTGAACCATGATCTACATATATTATATACTGTGTGGCTTGTCATGTTTACCAGGTGTGCTACATGCACACTTGATTTACAAGTATAATTTAGGCAGTCTTTATCACAGAAGTATATTACATGAAATTTATTTGATTTATCCATTTCACTGTGTTTATGCTAAGCTGCATTCCACGCAAATATTAATACTAAAAATATAAAATACTAAATAAATTTTAGGGCAAATTGCAGCTTGATATGCAACTCTGAATTTGAACTGTCAAACCAATGAACCAAAAAAACACAGTAAGGGTGTCTTGTCCCTCTATGACACAGAAACACCTTTGAGGCAGGAATGCAAATCATTGTGTATACAAGCAAGTCCCATTTCATCCACAGTATTAACAAAACATATAACACTTGTACACTCTCAGTTGTTTGTACTTGTGTTAATTACACATTTAGTGCAATGACTGTTCATGCAACCATTTATGAGTATTGTTTGCAGCAATGCAGCTCTGTCTTATTTATTTATTTATTTATTTTATTTTACATTTGTTGACCGGGATAGTCCGACTGGATATATGTCCATTTTCAGCAGAGGCCCGGGGAGAAAAGCTTCAAACAATAACAAAAATGTAATTACATGTCACATGTCACAGATAGCAAAATAGAATATTTACAGAGAACATAGAGACAAACCATACAGAATTGCATATAGAATTCTTTTTACATTAAATCGATGAATGATCATTATTAATAGGCACAGTTGTTCAGAGTAAATAAATCTGAAAGTTGCAGTACAAGATAGGTTACACAGCAGCTGTACACAATCTGGAGAAAAGATTAGCCAGGCTTGATACAATAGCATGTCCATTTTGATCCCAGGTAGTGTTTGAGCTTAGTTTTGAACTGACCTAGAGAAGAGAGTGAGGTAATCTCAGGTGGTAGAATTCCATGATCTGCCTACATAGTTTGTAACGAGAGAGTCGCTGGCTAGGTTGTTAGTTTTACATATTAAACCACCAAGAAGGAAAAATAGTCCAAGAAACGACTCAGCCAGTATATCCAAAGAATTTATTTTATAGTACCAACAATTGATGTTCTCCAGCACCTCGGCATAAGCCTTTTAACAGAGTATAACAAAACCCATTTCTCATTCCTTTATATAGTAAAAAACTATTCTAATAAAACAATTAAAAAACACTTAATTACAGCAGCCATTTCCAATCAAGCTCTCTATTTAACCGCTTAGGGTGTAGAGTGTCGAATTTTAAAATAAACAGTGCTTCTTTCCATTGTAGTTTATTCTTCAAGCACATACCTTTCACACAATGTACTTTTTCCAAAATTGTGCCTGTTAAATTCTTACCATCACTGTTATGATATGTTTTAAAATGAAAGCCTAAAGGGCTTTCTACCTTTTCATTTTTAATATTTCTCAGATGTTCTAAGAACCTGACTCAAAAACTCCTTTTTGATTCACCTATGTAAAATAAATTGCATTCACATTTGAGTACATAAACAATACCCTCTGTGTTACAACTAAAATTACCATTCACATTAAATTTCTTTCCATTTATACAGTCAAAAGAATTTACTGTTTGGTTACATATACTACAATGACCACATGCTTTAAAACCATAATCAGAAATACATTTAGTTAAACTGGCAGCAGAAAAAATAAAATAAGCATGAACTAGCATATCTTTAATACTTTTTCCATGTCTATAAGACACCATAGGTTTTTGAGGTAACAATTCACCCAAGCATGGATCTTGTAACAAATGTGTCCAATAAAACATAACAATTTCTACTAATTTCTCTGTATATGTTCCATATGTTGTAACAAAAAACATTTTATCCACTTGTTGATTATACACATTTTTATCTGATTTAGCCCGATATTTTACTTGTTTATAAGTCTGATTATTACAATTCAAATTATTTTTAGCTTGTTCTACACTTTCTACACTATAACCTCTTTTGATAAATTTCTGACAAGTCAACTCAATTTCTAATTCTTTTTGTTGTTCATCACTAGTTAATCTTGAGATTCACAATAATTCATTATAGGGAAGTGCTGATATTAAGTGTGGAGGATGGCAACTAGTCCCATTAATGAAATTATTCACACCTTCAAATTTATGATGCACTGATGTTACTACCTTATTACCTCTAACATGCAAATTTACATCCAAAAATGTAACTTTATCTCCCCACTGAGCTCCATCAAACTTTATACCAAAATTATTACAGTCTAGGTCATGAATAAAATTATGTACATCTAAACTACCCCTTCACATAGAAAGATTAAATCATCTATGTAACGATAATATTCTATTACATGACTTCTGAAAAAGCACATTCTATATAGAAATTTGGTTTCAAAATAACCCATAAATAGATTTGCATATACTGGAGCGAAAACTGCTCCTGTGCCTTTAATTTGCTGATAAAGAATTTCATTAAATTAAAAAAAAATATTTTTAAGACAAAACAGTATTAAATCAACTGTATAATAAGTAAGTGGAGTTTCACCCAAATGAAATTTAAGAGCTTCCACCCCTAATTCATGTGTAATATTAGTATACAAATTTTTAACATCTACTACTATCCAGTACCTATTTTCATTCCACTGAATTTTATTAATTTTTTCCAGAAAGTCAAAGGTGTCTCTAATATAGGAAGACAACTACATAACCTTTGGTAAAAGTAATTCATGCAACACAATTCCTATATTATGAAGAAAATAGTTGCAAGCAGACACTATAGGGCAACCCGGGGGATTATATCTATCTTTATGTAGTTTAGGAAGACAGTAAAATTTAGCCATAGTACAATTTTCTATGGAAAATTTCCTCTCTATGTCTTTTTTGGTAAAATAGCCAAGTCTATACCCCCTATTTATTAGTTCATTATATGCTGACAAGGCTGTATTCCTTCCATATAGCAATTCTATATACTTCCTCATTATTTAAATTATCCATACACATCTTATAATACTGTTCTACTGTCATTATAACTAACTTATTACCTTTATCTGAGGGCTTAAATATAATATCTTTTCTACATCTCATCTTCAAGTAAAGCCTCCCATTCATTTTAGTTAGATTATAAGACACTTTTTCCTTTTTATAAAAAAATATCCTGCATAGAATAATTCACTATGCTGGAAAAACATTTCTCTGCCTCATTAGTAAAAGGAGGTATAAAGTTACTTTTATGCTAATCCCATTTGTCGGTAATAGACAGTAAGCATTCACAGTTTCATCATTCTCAAAAAAAGAATCACAAGAAAAAAATTCCATAGAAGTTGTTTCATTCAAAGAATCATCCATATCAAAGGAATTAGTTACTTGTACATTTTTTTCTTTTGACTTTGAAAAAAAGCACAAAAGATGTAACTTTCTTACTAGCTTAAAACATCTATTTTAAATGTATGCATATTAGAAACAACAGTAGGAATAAACTTAATGCCACAATTTAATACTGCTATTTCAGTATCTGAAAAAGAACTGCCAGTTAAAAACATACTCTTCATCTAACCTGTCATTAACACCATTAGTCTTAAGAAAGTTAATACCATCTTTTCCTTTTCCCCTGTTGATTCTGTTGTTGCCTGCCCCACGTCGTATCTGCTTGCCCCCTTTTCCGACCTCTCTCACTTGTATTGGGTCTGTTATAAAAATGTTCATACATATATTCACTTTTTTGAGCTGGAGGGAGTGAAGGAAAGTCTGCATTTTCATCCAACCATTCTCCTGAAGCTTTTGTTGCTTCAGATGAAGCAAACGAGACACCATGTTTTTTCTTTACCATTCTTTTACCAGAAGTTTAGTTTTACATGTCTGGATAAGGAGTCTGTTGGAAGATCGCAATGGTCTAGGATTTTTATACAGGGTGACCAGATTTTTGAGTGCAGGGGTGTTTTCAGGCTTGTATATAATTTTGTAGGCCAGAACCATACCTGTTGGTTATATAAGATTAGACTGGGTAGTTCAAGCCATCCAAGCTGGATTAGATTGATGCAATGATGAGTCCTGAAAGGCAGCCCAGTGACAAACCTGGCGATGTGATTATAACAGATAGTGATTTTGTTCAGGACAGTCTTCTTAGTATTATGGAGAAGAGGGGATGCATACAAAAGAGTAGAAAGAATGTGAGATTGAGCAATGGCAACCTTGGCTGTGGGAGTCAAGAAGTTTTTTATTCTGTACAATGAACCTAGTTTTTTATTGATGGTTTTCATCAATTGGTTAACATGTAGGTCGAATTTTAAGTTGTTATCAATAGTGACACCTAGTAGTTTAGTAGAGAGGTCAGGAGAGATTATTGTGCCATCCTTTGCTTTAATTGTAAAGTTAATGGTGCTAGACCTTTGTGTAGGTGAGAATAACAGCATTTTAGTCTTTTTAGGATTCAGCATCAGGTCACGATTAGTAAGCCAGTTTTCTATTGTGTTAAAGGTGGTCTGGGTAGCTAACTGTAACTCTGTAAGGGATGTTGCTGAGCAAATCAGAGTAGAGTTATCTAAATATTGGATACAGCTGACTTTAGGTATGACAGTGTTCAAATCGTTGATGAAGATGGAGAATAACAGGGGCCCTAATATAGAACCTTGTGGTACTCCCAGGGTGTTAGGTAGCAGGGTGAAGAGTTTGGTGTGCCAAAGTACAGCCTGCTGTCAGGTAGGAATTAAACCACTGAAGGCCTTTGGGATTTAGACAAAGTGATTGCAGGGTGTGGATTAATAGTTGGTGATCGACCATATCAAAAGCTTTGGACAGATCCAAAAAAAGAGCTGAAGAAATATGGTTATTATTACAATTAAGGTTTATGGTATTGGAAAAGACTAGTAGGGCTGAGGTGGTGCTATGGTGAGGTCTGAAGCCATGCTGGGTATCTGCCATGAGGTGGTTATGGATTAGGTGGTGCATGAACTGTTTCTGAATACATGTTTCCATTATCTTTACTAGAGGAGAGAGTATAGCTATAGGCCTATAGTTGGAGAGTTCAGTAGAACTACCTGCTTTATGAAGAGGGATTACATAGGATATTTTCCAGATATCAGGAATTTTTGCTTCTACTATGGTGCGATTGATAATTAATGACACTGGGTAGGCAATGGCATCAGCTGATTTTTATAGGTATTCAGCCGGAAGTTGGTCATCCGAGAGTGTGGTGGGTTTTAGTTTTCTGATTAGGGTATGGAGAGTTGATGTGGCAACAGGTTGAAAGCGAAATAAGGCTAGATTTCTAGGGGTGGTACTATCTGGGCTATGGGAGCTAAGAGGAAGTTGGCTGGCTAGGGCTTGAATTGTCTCAGTAAAGAATCAGTTAAAACTATCAGAGACTGCTTCTGGGGTTTATCATTAGAGGCAGCTGGGACAGGGGTAGCAGCATGACCAGGGTGTAGTAGATTATTCAACACTGCTTAGAACTTCTGAGGGTTATTTTGATTTTCTGTTTGTTATTTGCAGTAGTATTGTTTTTTGTCTCGTAGTATAAGTTTTTTAGTCTCATTCCTAAGTTGCCTGTATTTCATTTGATCATGAGGGAGTTTAGTAGTTCGCCATAAAGCCCAGGCTTTACTTCTGAGATTAATTTTGAGCCTGGTCTCTTTTGAAAGCCAAGGCACAGCTTTTGCCTTAGTTCTCTTTGAGCGAGTGGGTGCGTGAAAGTTGAGTTCATTATTTTCTTATCTGAACCGTAATCTCAGACATGCATTCTTTCAAGCATTTTGTGTCATTGTCCTTAAAATGTATGAGAATATTACATGATAATAATATACAGTTTTCAAAAAAGGCAGGGGAGTTTGGCTATTAGTGAACAGAAACTGAGAAAAGCATGCAACTCACTTCCATTTAAAACCTTGATACAATTACTTCTACACTTTGTAAGTGTAACTTGGGTGACACACCCACTGCAGATAAGGGAGTCTGATTTGTTGTTGTGTTTTCCTTCTCCTTCCAGTAATCATTCACAGCAGCAATCTATTTGCAAAAAAACACTGAGGGAGTGTCTGCACTATGTTTACACCTGCTACACAGAGCCCAAAGTTTGGGATTCAGAATTTCTAATGAGTTCTCACCTCATTTGTATTTTCACTGTGGTCACACACCTGAATCTACACTATAAAATCGTAACCATGTAGCTAGGGAACCTGAAGGTGAGGAGAGCTGAGCATGTGGATGACAATGTAGAAAATTGCTATTAATTTGGATTGATCTCAATAAGGTATGATTGCATTTTTCAATTACATTCTAGATTTGCTCACATATTACTAGAAAAATATTTTTTATATATATGCATCAGCAAATACAACTTTTATCTGTACACACTCCTTAGAAGTTTACTGATGGCAAAGGCATTTTTGTTAGGGAATTTTACTTTCTCAGATACACAGCCTTTTAACTCTCATCACAAGTGTTATTGTTACAACTGTTTATCTTACACTCTTCTATGTTATTTCAGTGAAATGTAAATGTTCTATATTGTCAATGACATAGGAGTGGTAGGCTTCTAAGATGGAGTGCTGGGCACAGGCAGAGGTGACTGGCAATCATATAAAACTGTATTTTTCTGTTGTAAATGTGCACACATTTTGTGAGATTTTTTTGAAAGCCGTTATAAGAATTGAATGATGTGTTATTCCTTGCTTGGTACAAACTACCATTTGAAAATATGACAAAAAGGCCACCAGCTTGCACTTTATTAACAAAAACATCTCAAGTCTCTAGCGCTTCTGCAAGAAATGCCTTCTAGGAGTAAATCAGTAAGGAAAAAAAACAGTGCCATTTTATGCAAACATTAACTATCAATTATAAAACACTTAACTAATTAATATCTAAAACATAAAATACTGTATTACTATTATACTTAGAAAACAATTATATCAAAAGTTTCCATGAACATTCAGTATTAAATCCACAAGAACTTAAAATATTGTATTTTAAAATATAAATAGTTTCTTTATATAACAAATTATGTTTGTTCTTAAACTCAGAGTTGCCAGCACCCCAATTAACTTGTTCTAGGATGCTGACTTTGCTTGTTGTTTGGGGGTGAGGGAGCCAAGTTCCATTTCTGTGTTGCCACAACCAAAAACTTTTTTTAAAGAGGTTTGCTCATTATTCCTTGTTTTGGATCAAACCTTGGTTTGTGTATGACTGCAATATGTTACAATCAAATAACCTTTTATATTTTAATACATGGAATGTTATGTTTTTCTAGTGGGTAATACTGAAAAAATAATAATGTGTGTATATATAAGCAGGAGTTTTATTTATGTGATATTTATGTGCAGTATCCTTTTTTGTTTTATGTTACCTAGAATTATGGCACCCAAGTGTACCAATCACTGCAAATCTCCTTTCAGTGACTACTAAAATTATATAGTTGTCCAAGGATTTAGGAGACATCGCTCCTTTCTGCTTGAGAGAGTACATGGGGATATATCTGGCAGAATACAGATTTAGTACCTGGTAGTGAATGACATCAGTGCTGTAGGGGGCACAGCAGGAATTATGATCTGTTGCTTCATATGGCCACTGATATGATTACATCAGACCAGAAGAGAACATCTGCAGTGACTCGTGGACAGCTTTCTACAGAGCCACCTCTGACACAAAATGAAGAGTTCCTGTCCACTCTCAAAGATCCAAAGAGCTCAGTGGAAAGTGCATAACAGCATGCAATTGATGTTGGTGCTGATGTTCCAAGGAGGACAAGTATGTCCCAGGATGAGCTTCCAGGTAAGCTTACATATATTTTTAATATTTCATTCTAAAGTCAAATCTTGAAAGTAATAGTTCAGTTGTTTTAATTATTTTTTTCGGGGGACCTATTGATATATTGATACAATTAACAACACGTTCAGGTTCATTACACATGGGCTTTGGGTGGACGTGTCAGACAAGTTTCAGTTAAAAGTACTTTTATTGGACATATAAAGGCACATGATTGGTTCCCCTGTGTTATTGGAATTGTGGTGATGGTGTCCTTACCATTTGCTTAATTTCTTCCAGGACCATCTTCCCTAGCAAGTGTGGAGTCATCTGTACATGGTAAGCCAAGTATTTTATTTGGGTACTTATCCATATGTGTGAGGTGGATGTCATGAGCATGTGTGTGTATTACTTAAGTAATAACCGACGATGTGGTGTGGTATATTGAAGATTTACCAACAGCTGGCATGGTTTAATCATGAGGGCAAAGCCTGAGTGATTAAATAAAGCCAACTGTGGGTAAATCTTCAATATACCACAACCACTGAGTCAGTTATCGCTATTATACAATGACATTATTTAAGAAAAAAAATACTTACTTTTCCTAAATTATGTCTTTGCATAACGGTGCATTACTGTTCTTCCACCAGTGGTGGTATACTGCTTCCTTGTATGATGTACTGCGTATGCGTATGGTACTTGTGTTCCCATGCATACCCAGTACATCAATGCTTTGAAACAGAAGCAATGGAGAAAAAAAAGTATCCGTTGCTCCGTTTTGTTTTAATTAAAAAAAAAAGTTTTGGACCCTTTATACCAACAGAAAAAAGTTTGAGAGACTCTAGCTTTTTCCATTGGTATATTGTGGGATTTACAATGGGCACACTGTCCAATCAGCATGCATATTTTAGAATATTAATGGGGGAGGTCATTGTATAATATACTATATGTGATAGGAAGGTGCCACACAGGAGGGTTGTTAGGATGCTTGGAGGAGGGCTGCTGTTCACCATCTACAATATCCTAGTGTGTCTTTACCTGCCACACGATGTATGCTTAGGGCTGCCATGGAGGTGCAGGCATGTTACAATAGGGCCTCCGAGAAAATGCTTAGGGTTGTAGATGTGGCACAGGTTGACATGTGTGACTGCCTCTGCCATGTTTCCAATTCAATTGATCAGCTGAATGACTCAATGGGACTGGTAGTGTCTTTGATGGAACATCTACTAACAGCGGGATAGCATCCATGTGGACATAAGTTGACATCATCATCTGATTTAGCCAACGTGACCAAGTCTAATCACACTTCCATAGTGACACTACTTCTACTGCTCCGTAAGTGATTGAGGTGTTCATACCCAGATGTGGTAGGCTATGGGGCATCATCCTGGGTGTAATCATGAGACCAGCTTGTCCAGCAAACATCAGTCACTTCAAATAGAAATGGTGCATCCGACTGTGTGCATGGATGTGCCAGTGCAGCTCCTGGCAGAGCCAGTTCTCTAGATAATGACAATGCGCTGTCACCTCTAACATGCATGGATTACACCTGTCTGACATACCAGGATGTAGCACAGAGACTGGCAGTGTTCTTGCAGACACTCACTTACATGTTTCACCTTGAGTACCCATACACACAAACAAACGCACACACATAACAGCTACATGGTCAGTTGTGAGGCTTACATCTCATTCTGTTTTAGTAGCCATTTGATACTTAATCCAGATGTTTGCCTGTCTGCGTCTCTTACTCACACACACTCACTACCTGTTGTGTCACCTTTAGCCTCCTGCCCCTCTCCCCATACACACACAACTATACCCTGAACAAATGAGGATGACTGTGCCATACCCCTTGATTTTCTTCCCTTTTGATTCAAGAAACATAACTCTTTTGTCTGATCCTTAGGGTGCATAGCTGACTGATTGCTTAGTATATCTGTATTTGTGATGCTCTTTTACAAATTGTGCTGCTTTCTTACAGCTTTTTGTAATGCGTACCAAAAGTGGGACAAAGTTCCACAAAATAGGGATAATTTTGAAATGTTTTCATCTTACAAATTTAGAAAATTTATAGAATAACAGGTTTTGCATTACCATGCATTTTCTGATGGATATGAATTCTGAAACAGAAATATCTGTCATTATTTTCTAACATCAATCTTTAATGATTTGCCAGTACTAAACTATGAGGCCATGCAGTGGACATTTTGTGAAGATCTGTATATCTGAGAGGTATGGATGTGTGAATCTTTGATGCATGAGTCCTATTACTTGTCAGAGAACACATATATTGACATAATCATTGCTGTCACATATTGATGTCATTGCTGTAAAAATCACCCACCTTATACATAGTAAGTAACAGTGTACAAAGATATGCCATTCATTTGTGTTCTTAGACATTTATTTTCCTATTCCAGGTTCAACACTTTCCTTAGAAGTCCAGCAGTTGCAAGAGTTTTAATTTGGGGCTGAATCTGTCAGATGCTAGCAGTACACAGCCATTACATGAGAAAGTAAAGGTTGTGAACATTGCATGGCATCAAAGTTGCTGTATGTATAAGCATAGGATGAAGATTTTAGCCACTTAGGTGGTGAGTGTGTTTTTCTATAGATTGCCGCTAGTCCAGTGTGAAGGCATATTGTGCATGTCTACATCTGCCTACACCCTCAGTGGCTGGTGGTTCCATCTCTGACTCCTCACCTGCATGTGGCTGTGGTGACCTTGCCAACGGCAGTGGGATGTGTGGCTGTTCACCTTGGTGGTACAGCCGAAGCTGTTTCCTCAGAATAATATTGTGGTGCATGGCACAGACCATGAAAATTTCAGCACATGCATGTGAATTATACTGAAGGGGCTCCCCCAGATGTATCTATGCACCCGAACCTTGACTTCAGCAGCCAAAGCACACATTCTGAGATATTTCTTGTTTGATATTGTGCCTTATTATAGCATTCTTCAGCTGGTGTGTGTGCATTTCTGAAGGGCATTGTCAGCCATGGTTAGTGTGTAACCCTCATCCCCAGTAAATGACACTGGAGGGTATCACTCCTTAGAAGTCCTCTGAGACAGGTGACAGTTGTGCCAGATGTATGAATCATGGAAACTGCTTGGGTGGCCAGCACACACATTCAGGTCCTGAATTTCAGGATGATTCCCTTAGCATTACAAATGACATGGCAGTTAATGGAGTGGATGCCCTTTCTGTTTATGTACACCCTTCCCTCTTCCCAGGGTGATGCTTTGATTTTGATGTGCATGCAGTCTATGGCACCCAAGACTTCAGGGTACTGTGCTCCAGGGTAGAATTCCTGCATAGTTCTGGCTCTGTCCTCAGATGTACCAGGAAACTGTACATAATCACTGGCATGTTGCATTATAGCATTCAGGAATTGATATAGGATCTTGGATGTTGATGCCTGTAACAACCCTGCATGTCCCCTTTTGGTCTCTGGAAGATTCCTGTAGCTAATATTCTAAGTGTTACACATATCTTAGTCTCCATCCATATTAGTTCCCCTCGGTTTACCCTTGCACTCAGTTTAGGATGACAGAGGTTGCAGAGTTCCTGTAGTGTATCTCTATCCATCCTGTAGTGCTCTACCATTTCCACCTCATGCAGACCATAAAAAGTTAAATAGTGTCTAAACACTCTTCTCCTGTTTGGCTGTGGTTAACTAGCAGCAGCAGCATAGACTTGGGCCTGTTGTACATACACATAAATAAGAGCAAGAGCAGCCCATAACATTCTGTGCATGTAGGCTGTGGCCATATTCCAATAAGTTTTGGAATTCGCAGACAAAACCTGATTGCTTTTTAGCTTGTTCAATAGCTCCTTCGTCTTGGATTGGTTGATTAGCATGCAGTTCAGATGCTTATGCTGTAATTGCCATGTCACAAATTTTACAGTGTTTGCGTGGCTCTATGTGGTGTGTAGAGCCACTTACTGAATACAAAACAGTGAACCATGTAGGCTTTATAGTTTATTTTATTTATTTATTTATTTCCCGTTTGTTAACCGGGAGTCCATTGAGCCAAGATGAGCCATTTTTCAATGGAGACCCAGGGAGAAAAGCTCCATGTACATACATACAAAACAAAAACCAATGGGAATTAACTCATTCACTCTAATGGAGCTCAGAAAGTTTGCACTGCAACTTCCAATGGGCGGAGCCTAAACCTTTTGACAGAATCAAATTATGCCCTCACATTTCAAACTGGTGTTCCTATCTCTGGAACCATAGGGATTATGAAAGAAGTATAAATGGCAAACTCTTCAGCAAAAACTATTTTTATAGTGGTAGTATTCCTTAGGTTCTAGGTCTTAAACTGAATTTTATAGATCACAGTAAACACAGTAACTATTACATTTGTAATATTTTGTAAACAACTTATAATGTCTTAGCAACCACTCAAGTTACACACATACTGTCAGCAGCATTTTATTCATCTAGCTGAGAGCTTTCATATGAGGCTAAGAAGTTCTGTCTGTTTTATTTGGTTGTTGACATATATAAAAATGTGAAAATTATATCTATATAAAGTAATATCATAAAAACAATGTTTAATATCTCTTTACCTATACTAGGCAGAGGTCAAATATTAATGCAATTGAGTTTGCAATCATGTAAGCTTTAAGATGAAATTTTTTAAAACCCAGTACATTACATGGTTTGGAATTACTGATGTAAATATGAACAAGCAATATTTGAAACCTAGAGGCATCAGTAGGAGTTAACTGTAGATGCACCTGGAGGCGTCACTAGGATGTAATGAGTTAATACAGAATTAATACAAAATATTACAAAAAACAAAAATTAACAGACATTAATACAAAATATTACACAACTGTATTGTATCTGCACCATTGACTTTTATCTCATCAGCTCTAAACAAGTGTACAAAAAGTTCAGTGCATTTGCCTTACTGAAGATTTGTCGTCCCCAGGATACATCTATGTGGCAGTAAAGGCCTTCTCAAAGTTATGCTCAATGTCTTTGAGGAAAGTGGATGCTCAGATAAGGCCAAGATTATGTATGTAGATCAAGATATGTATTGCATACAAGATGTACTGCACCTGCACAACATAACCTTAGGGACGTGACACAGTGGAGAGAATTTCATGTTGCTTACTGATTCCTGAAGTGTACAGAAAAGTGTAATCAAACTGGGTTTGTGTACAAACAGACTCAAATGAACATGTATACTTACCAGTATGCATATCACCTCCTGACATTTTACAAAAGTCCCTAGGAGAAAAAGTATACTTATTAAGCAGTGGCACTCTGCTCTGCGATATAGGAACAGATAAGTAACTCATACTTAGATATGTCATTTGGTGAAAAAAAAAAACTTGTGAATTTAAACTATGCCAGTTAAAGAAGTAGGTGTCTAAACAATATAAAAAACTAATACAGTGACACATGCACACACATTTGCTCTCAAACCCATACACACAGACAGCCACACATACACACATACATACACATATTATATATATATATATATATATATATATATATGTATGCCAATCCCCTATGTGAAGCTGATACATAAACCATTGACATAAACTGGAAAAGTCCAATTCATTAAATGATTTTCCTGATGAAATTGTTTGTGACAATCCTTCAAAAAATTTTTTCCAGGTACACTCCCTGTACTACCACATCCCTTTTATGTATGTATGCTAACCTCACTGTCTCACGACCACAAGGAAAAGAAAAAAAACTCTAAAAATCTAGTTGCAATGGACTGCATAAATACAAATTGACAATGCTGCCAAGTGTAAATCATTTCTGGGGACTGCATTTTCTGGGACTTGAGAACGGGGAATCAAAATTCCACTAGCATCATTTCATTGAAAGGTAGGGCTCCTGATTATATAAGTAATACATGTGCTGCATTAGTGAAGTATTTTAAAATGGTCAATAAAAACTGACCAAGCAAATTTACCTCAGAATTAAACATGTTCTACACACAGGAAAAACCTAGATGTTAGCACCTAGTCTTCACTTTTAGTCAAAATCCCTTTTCCTTCACAGTCTTCAGAACATCACACTTCTTCTAGCAATCCCTGTTTCCAAATAATTGATCTGGTACGATGTCCCCTCATTTATTCACAACTGGTGCTTTGTGTGACTTCCTTCTTGGTTGCCACCCTAAGTACCCTCAGTAATAAATCACAATTTTGTGAACTAGCTAAGTAAAAATATTGTATAAAACAAGTTTGATGTTAAATGTTATACAAGTACCGAAGAAATAGTTGCTCTCCTGGTTCAAGGTGAGACAGAAGTTTGTCTGTTTCAGAATAGCATTTATTATATGAAACTAGGATCAACACAACTTCAGCATTAGCTAATTACTCTAGAAGAACACATACCCCAGGATTTAATAAACTCCATGTAGGCACTGCGTAGAGCCTACATTTAAATGTATCCATGTACATGGCCATGGTTCCCCCTTGGCAGTATGCCATGCATATTATTTATTTATTTATTTTGTGTTTAACATTTGTTTACCGGGAAAGTCCGACTTGGAACGAGCCAATTTTCAGCGGAGGCCCAGGGAGAAAAGCTCCAACCATATGTCTTTGTAGCATGGGAAGAAACTGGAGTACCCAGAGAAAACCCACATGAATGCAGGGAGGACATGCAGACTCCACCCCAGCCAAGAATCGAACTGGAGAACCTCTTGCTGAGAGGCAATAATGCAACTGCTATGCCACTGCTCTGCATTAATTATGGCATGCTGTCAAAGGATAGCATAGGAACAGGGATATTGAGTTAGTGTATGGAGATGTGTAGAGGCCACCCATGGTTGTGGATGCCTGGTCAGATGTTATGTACAGGGTGTGGCTCCCTGTAATGCACCCCCTGCTGCTGAAATGCTGTGAATTGTGTTAAATGTTTAATATATATATATATATATATATATATATATATATATATTTATATATATATATATATATATATATATATATATATATATATATATATATACACACACACACACACACACACACACACACACATATATATAAGCTTTATGGTTTTTTTTAAATTATTTTTTGCATGTTTGCATGGCACAACACTGTGCAGAGTGCAGCAATGCCAAGTTGCCCTTACATATAGACAGCTGACACCTGCTACACATGTAAAACTACAAATGTGATGTAACCAATTATCATAATTAATTATTCTATTTTTCTAATGTAATTTTTTTTTTTTTTGCAATTGCCATTTTCCCGGTGCAGGATGGAGCACTGTAGAGCCAAGCACCACTTATACTTACATAGCCAACACCTGCCAGACATCTAAAAATAGAAACTGGAGTAATTAATTATTTATTTATAGGTTTGTTTACGCGTGTTTGTGCAATATGATGCAGTGCTCAGCAACGTTAACAGGTAGCCTAGTAATATATGTGAATGTATACTAGTTTTCATAATATCCAAGTAGCTAAATGGGTAGAGTTGTGACCTTATGTGCAGTAGGTCCTGGGTTTTAGTACATAGCAGGCAGAACATGTTTGTAATTTAATGTACAATGTTTGTTTAATTTAATAACAAAATTGTGAAATATGGCATTGCTGTGCTCTGCTAAGCTTTGCTCAACCATGGTAAGCACTGCATAAACATGCTAATGGCTACCAATATTTGTGTCGTGCTAAGCTTCACTAAAACCATGGTTGTGTGAGTTTTTGCACTGCTCAGCTCTGCTTAGCTGGTTTACATGCTGCTAAGCGATGCGGTGATTTTTTTAATGTTGCTCAATGATGTGTAAGGGTTGGAAAACAGCCTATATTAAGTGCAATAGATGGAATTCTGCACCATTCATTGGAGTTCAATGGATTGTTGATATGGCAGGTGATGCTGGTGAAGGTGTGTGCTTTTGGGTGCAGAAGTGGGGTATTCAGGAGTTCATGGTCATGGTTGGGCTCACTGTAAAACAACATGAACCTAGGCTGCTGCAGGTTGATCTCCAGGCCTTGGAGTATAAAGCAGAAGCCTGGGACCATTTGGCCAGGGAACTCGCCAGTGTTACTGGTATCACCCATACAGTTGAGCAGTATCATCACCATTATGACAACCGGAAGAGGAGAAAGACGGGAAACTTGGACACCTGGGTCCAAGAAGCTAGAGTAGGGCATGCCCACAAATATGTAAGTAGTTTTTTCCTCTGTTTTACCAATATGCAAGCTGAATGTCTGCAAAACTGGTATGCATAATGGGCGCTTGATCAGGTTGCACTGTGAGTGTAGTAAGTATGGATGTATTATGCTAACTGTAGTGTAATAAGCAAGAAAGAGTAAATCATTTACTACAATAAAGTATACACGAGAAAAACTATAGTGCAATAAATGGGCATGTACAACTGTAGTGCAATAGATGGTCAGTTAGAGCTGTAGTACAATAAATGAACAATAACTATAGTGCAATAAATAATAAACAATACCAATAACTGTAAGCAAAATGGTGTACCGCTGGATTGTGTTGTCATAACCATTGCAGTAGAGCTGTACGCATTGGTTGTTTACGGTAAAGTTGTTGCAGTCAAGTATAACACTATAACACTGTAATAGCTGCAGAATGCAAAACTAATGGCCTGCAAACTGTATTGCTTAAGCCATAGTACTGTCCAAGGCTTTTTCCAGGCCAGTTTCAGTCACATAATGTCTATGTTCCTCCTACTTCAGGTAATAAAGGTATATGGGTGAGGTAGCCCACTCCATGGGCAGATATTGTATGTGGGCTTCACAGATATTTCAAAGTGATACCAATAAAAAGTGTTCACCAGCATTGTTGATTCTAAAATAAAGCTGTATTAATATATTCAGTATGGTTGGATTCCATGTATCTGTGTTCTACAGTCACCACAGGCAATTATAACACTGTAATAGTTCTGGAATGCAAGAAGAATGTCCTGTAACTTGTATTTCTCAGCTCATAGTGTGGTTCCAGGTTACCTCTAGGCCAATCACTCAGTAGGCAGCAATGACTTAGAAGCTCAGTCTGTTAAATGCCTTATGTACAGTGCATTTTTTCCACATACAATTCTGGGTTCAACTCCAGAGGTATGTAGCATTAAATTTTCAGTATCAGTCATGTAATGCTCACATTTTATCTCTCCCCAGGAACAAAAGGTATATGGGTGAGGTAGCCCATATTATGAGCAGATATTGTGTTTAGATATCACAGAGTTTTAAAATCAACAGCAAGAAAGTGGTCAGCAGCATTGTTGATTCATAAATAAATCTGTTTATTTTCAGTATGGCTGCATTCCTTGCATGACTGTAGTAAGCTGCTGCAGTATTCTATTATTTGCATATGTCCCCTGCAGTCACAGCTATTGGGTTCTATTCCCATGCCTCCCAACTAAGCCATGACAGCTGTCTAGTTTGTGCACTGTACACAAACATTCCTCTCAAGTGTCATGACTTCTCATAATGTAATTAAAACTGCCGAATCTGTCTGTCACAACATTACCAGAGAAAGACTACCTGGAATGCAGTGTATTACCAAATCCGCTTACAGAACATCTTGGTAGTTATATAAGTCCACATTATGTGAAATTGTTCTCTGCAGTTGTGTACCTGAATTTGTCATTGCTTGGCCGATACTGACCCATGCTAACAGGTTGAGAGGTATGTACATGCTACATCAGCTATAGGAAAATTTAGTCACTGTACCAAAACTGACATAACACACCTGTAGACTATTTATTATCAGTGTTTCCAGGGATATAATCTGCAGTGCCACTAATATAATGTTTGTCTCTCTCTCCCCACCCCTTATCTTAATTTATTTACTACTGTTATTTATTATTATGATTTAATATTAACATATGTTATTAAACTAGCTATATTTTTGCAAAATGTGATTTAATATTGTTATGTGATATTGTGATTCACTATTAACATACTTTGTTAAACTAACTGTTTTGTTGCCCTTATGGCTTACTTCTCACTGGCATGCTGTTAACATACTGACTGTTATGTTATTTACTGTTGTGTTACACATACTATACATTAATATGTATTTGTATGAATTAAAATGATATTCCATTCTGTTAATACTAACAATGGTTTGGTTATTACTAACCTTAACTTATTGCTATACTTTTATCATCACAGCACGTCAAGGTAGGCCGGTTACAGCTGATTCCCCTACCTTCCTCAACTGGCCATGGCACTTGGTCGCAGCACATCTGGCATCCAGACAAGTGGTGCCCCCTCTGTTACCCCTGCACAACCTGCAGTGTCGGGTAGCACTACCTCATGGGATGGGGCCCAGCCCCCCCCCCTCTGCGAGTGGTGGTAGAGGTAGTGTTGTCACCAGGGATGAGCTGCCAGTCTTGGTGCACAGGATATTCTTCCATGTGTTTGACTGGCACCTGCACCAGGTTGAGGGCATGCTTGCCTACCTGGTAGGGTAGCCTCACCCTGGTGCCCAGCCTCCAGCACTGCCACCCTCGGGGCAGCAAAAAACAATGCCAACAGTCCCATGGGTGAGGATGTGAGGCATGCTGCTGCCTTGTGGAAGAACTTGTACACTTGTAATAGGTGACTCTATCGTCAGGCACACTGATGTCCCGCTCACCAGGCTGAACAAGGAGAAGGTCATGGTGAGCTGCCTATCGGGCGCTAGGATCCGCCACATAACACAAGCACTAAGGTCACTCCAATGCAAGTACAAATATGACTCAGTCATTGTCCATGCTGGTGTGAATGACCTTAGATGTACCTTCCTGGACTACATGAAAAGAGACATAGAGGAGCTCTCTGAGCATGTAGCCCAGGCTGGTATGACCCTGACCTTGAGTAGCATTTTACGCTCACCAAGAATGATGCCACAATATGAAGACAAGATGATCAATTTCAACAATTGACTTAAGTATTGGTGTCATTCAAAGGGGATCCAATGCCTGTCAGCCTGGGATGACATGCTCGACAAGCCACGATGCTTCGCTAGGGATGGCTTTCACCTGTCACCTCTGGGCTTTCAGATATTGGCAAAGGCTCTTACTACCATCATAGTGCCTTTTTTAGGCAAGGCTCAAAAGACAAACCCACCGCCATAGGTATCACAAGGGATAAGAAACTAAGAGTAATGCTACTCAATGCCAGAAGTCTAAACCTCAAGATGCACACACTCAAAACTCTCCTTAGCATGGAGAACATCGATATCTGTGCAGTAACAGAAACCTGGTTCAAGGCTCCCGAGAGCACCCCAGAACTACTAGATTATACCTCATACCATGCTTTTCGGCCCCAAAACTTGGACCGAACCACAAAAGGAGGGGGAGTATCAATATTCGTCAAAGATACCCACACCTCCAGGTTGGTGGCACAGCATGAAGCATCAGAGACTATCCATGTGCAACTAACAGTGGGTAAAACTGCCTTCCAGTTTATAGCCTGCTACAGACCACCCTCCCAAACCCAGGAACCCCACTCGGCCTTCCTGAGAACACTGGAAAATATGAAGGTCTATCCAAACACCATTATATTGGGCGACTTCAACTACCCAAACATAGACTGGGAGCATTACTCTAGCTCCAACACCCTAGCCCAAAGGTTCCTAGAACTTATAAACTCAAATGCTATGGAACAACTTGTTACCACTCCCACAAGAGGGGAAAACATACTGGACCTGATCATCACCAACATGGGGACTCTATGCTCCAGACCAGAAGTGTATCCCTCACTGGTAAGATCAGACCATAAACTAATCTCACTGAATATTGACATCCCGACCCCACCCCCTGCCCAGACAACCACAGTGAAAAACTTCTCTAAAGCAAATTTCACACTTCTCAAAACTGAGGTGGAATCCTTCAAAGTCCCCGGGACTGTGGAAAATACGGCCCAGACCGCAGAATCCTTTATAAACACATTCTATGAACACCTTCAGGAATGCATGGATCATGCAATCCCATATAAAACCAAGACCCAATCCTCCAAAGGCAGACATCCTGTCTGGTGTTCCCCAGCCATAAACAAACTATACAATAGAAGGAGGAAGCTACTACATGATAGAGCAAAATCCTAAAAAGGGAAGGCATCTCTGATCAGTATTAGCAAAAAACTACGGGCACTCATAAAATCGTCTAAGGCCAGCTTTGAGAGAAAAATTGCACAGGACACTAAGGATAATCACAAGGCTTTCTTTAGTTATGTTAGAAACCTGGGTGGGAATTCCCAGATATGCTCAGAATTAGTCCAAAATGACAAAATATACACCGAACCCACAGACATTGCCAACATCCTAGCTGACAGGTTCAGCGTAAACTTCTCCCACCCCTCCCCACCAAAAGGGCAAATATCTATCCCAGCAGAATGCTGCCCCCCTAACATCTCAGATGCTCAGGTAAGAGCCGCCCTCTCCAAAGCAAAAAACACAGCATCAATGGGACCAGATGGTGTCCTGGGCTGCATCCTAGATGAACTCCAAGAAGAGCTAAACCCAAACATAAAACTACTGTTCAATCTCAGCCTTACTACAGGATATGTACCCAAAGAGTGGCGTACAGCAACAGTGGTCCCTCTCCACAAAGGTGGTGCCTCAACAGATCCTGGAAACTATTGCCCCATAAGCCTGACTAGCTTGGTCTGCAAAGCTATGGAAAGCATCATCATGGACGTTATAAATAAAGATATTGGGGACCTACAGACACTGGATCCTACCCAGTTTGGCTTTGTTAAGGGCAGATCCTGCCTCTTAAACCTGGTCAGTTTCTTTGAAACAGTCACCAAGGCCATTGACGAGGGGAAGGTGGTCCACACAGCCTACCTGGACCTCGCAAAAGCCTTCGATACAATACCCCACTCGGGCATTATAGATAAGCTCACCAGCTTAAAAATAAACCCCTATGTCACTAGATGGGTTGCAAACTGGCTCAAGGACAGAACCCACATGGTTAGAATTGCTGGAGTCATGTCAGACTCCAAACGAGTTACAAGTGGCGTCCCACAAGGCTCAGTCCTGGGAACTCTCTTGTTCGGTATATATTTCTCGGGGGTACAGGCCAACATGGAAGGACTGTGGTTGACCAAGTTCGCAGATGACTGCAAACTGAGCACCATAATCGACTCTCCAGCCGACACAAGCATCCTCCAAAAGGGCCTCATAGAAACAGACAACTGGTGCCAGAGCCATGGCCTCAAGCTAAACGCCAAAAGTGTATAGTCATCCCTTTGGCAAAAACAAAGTGCCCACAAATTACCACATAGGTGGTAATCCATTAAGTACAGAAGAAGTAATTAGGGACCTGGGGACCCAAGTTGATAGCAATCTCTCATTTGACAACCACGTGGTCAAAGTGGTTAGAAAAACATTTTATATAGCCCACCTAATCATGAAGGGATTCACATCTAGATCAGGGGAGGTCATCGTGCCTCTTTACTCATCCCTCATCAGGCCCATAATTGAGTACAATGCCCCTTTTGGGATGTACCTTTCCGACACCTGCAGCAACTGGAAAGACCCCAAAAGTACCTCACCAAGAGGATCAAAGGGCTCAAACAGATGCCATATGCTGCCCGGTTAAAGAAACTCCAGCTCTACTCAGTGGCATACCGCCTGCTCAGAGGCGATCTGTGTCTGATGTATAAAGCCATGTCCAACCCGGAATTAATGGACATACTGCACCTCAGAAAATCCATATACCAATGAGCTACGCACTCGAGAGACTTGAACCTCAGCACTGAAATAAATAGGACATGCTGGAGGGACAGATTCATAACCCAGAGGCTCCCTTCACTCTGGAATAAAATCCCAGTCCAGGTTTGGCAGAGTCCCTCATTGACTCTCTTCAAGAGGAATCTTGATGAGTGGATGGGAGATCGTAGGTTTACCCCGGGTATCACTTCTGTGTCACTGTTAGACAGAGGCACAGTATACTAACCTTGAAAAAGGGCATAGCAAAATTAATTTAAAATGGGTGGCGAAAGCCAAACACACTCTGGCTAGGCTTATAAATGCCATAGGGCAGATAGCCTAGTATGAACCTATGAGCCTATGAACATGGGAGTTGGATTCCACAACAGCTTCCCCCTCCAAGGTTTTCACCCCCCCTCATGTGTCACACATCACCCTTGTCTGCTGTCTTGTCTGTTTGCAAATGCATCCTTACCTACCCAGATTATCTGCCCCATATGTACTTATCTCCTTTCCCGACATTCCACTCATACCTTAAAAAATAAATGGGCACCTGTCACCCCCCCCAAAAAAAAATCGCCCCATACATAGCTCTCCATTTTGCCCACGTTTCCACTGGACACAAGTAATCTTGTCCATTTGGCTTGACAATGCAGTTAGGTTGTCCTCACCCCTCTCTCCGTGGGTGAGAGTTCAAGTCCATGTAAATATTCTGTCAAAGTGTACAGTTGTAGCTGTACAAGAAATGGACAGCTATAGTTCTGTCCTACACCCTCCCAGCACATCCCTACCTGCCTTCCACTATATTTCCCCCCCTGCTTGCACCCCATTTCACTACTTTCATATCTCCCCATTTTTCTTTTCTTTATATTTTTTAGTGCTATGCTGTATGGCATGCTGCATCACGCAGCTTCGCTAAGCTCAGCTAAATAGAGCTATACTGACTATATATGTCCTTAAAAGTCTATCAAACATTTACAAAATAAACAACTTTCCCATGTTTCCAACCTGAGACCATTGCACCTGCAGACCAGTGCATTAACCTACCACACCATGCAACACTTAAAGTAGGTGCTTTAATAGTGATTGCCAGTTACAGTCATTAAGTGCATTTCAGTGAAGCTGCGCACTGCACCACGCAAACTTGAATAAGACTTAATGGAAAACATGGGAGTGTTCCTGAGACTCAGGTGCAATAGTACACCACTACAAAGCCAGAGACATAATAATGGATGTAAGTAAGGCTTCAGATAGCAGGTACATGTGCCCTTTTATCAGCAACATGTAGAAAGACAAATGCTAAGGCATTAATGGCAAAATACATGTGCAACTGTGATGCTGGTACATATATATATATATATATATATATATATATATATATATATATATATATATATATATATATATATACACCCCATCTTGCTGAAGGAAGCACCGAACATGTTGCCTAGTACTCTGTTATTGATACTGTTGCCTACTTACCTTACATACTTACCTTAAACACATGCCTTTATTGGAGTGTAGAGGGCACTCTCACTCTGGGCCTGGCTCTACAATCCTGGCACAGTTACTCCTACAGCTTATTGTACTCAAAAGTCTTCACAGTCTCTGCCTATGTCTATTACCTGCCGCAGTAGCTGTAGCCTGTAGCACACCCTTCTCTATGTAAAGGTGTCAGCTGCAGACCTACCCTCTGTGACAATGTAGTCTACTCACCCCAGTAATGTCCAGCACAGCATATCAAAAAGGGGCCTGAATCTACATGAAGGCCTTATATATTCTACAGTGGTTGCATGTCATTGGCTGATGATAGTGCAAATCAGCTGTTTTGGCTGCAGTTAGCATTTCTGAACCACAGATTAGTCTAAGAGTAATTGCCTGCTGCTGGGAAGCATGTTTAAAGGCAAGCATCTGGCTATGGGGAACCATTCTGTATGAGACCTTCCTCACACAGAATACACCACTGTGAGAACTATACTATCACCACATATCAACAGAGGAATACTGCACCCTATCAGGTATGTAAATGTTTTTGTGTACAACAGCTTGCAGATGGGTGAATAGACTTGTAGGGAATAGTGATTACAGCATTAAGCCTGTCTTAGACATGTGATAATGACATGTCAGTGACCTTCTGGTGTGTTATACCTACACAGGATGTACAAAACATCAAGGGTTTATTGACTTTTGTCATTGTGGCACATTGGTCTTGTTGGATTTTCCCTTTATAGTTGTTGTAATAGCACACTGCTATTCTTCTGTCATTGTTTGTATGACATATTATCGAGGGGTTGCCCATAGGGAGACACACCACAGTAGACCTGAGTGTTGGGTGTATGATAATACAGCACTAGCTGTCATGGCACACACGGGAATACCTGACTATTGCTACTATCTCAGTTGCATCAACACAGTTTTCTTGTTTGCACACTGTGGAGTATGACGTGTGAGGAAGCAGTGGTTAGTGCCAGCCATTTTGGCCTTGCTGTATCTGTACATAGTGTATGTCCACATATTTGATCCTGTAAAGTGCTCCCCTTTTGTTGTTTTTCAGGAATTATGTACCATAGATTCCATGCACCCTTTTCAGATGTGGAGAATGAAACTGTACTACAAACACAAAGGCAATGTCATCTCATCCTACTATCCAGGGGGAGACAAATCAGGGAATAGCGGGCTGCATTGTGGACAGACCTTTCCCATGATGTGAATGGCATGGGCCTGCAAGCAGGACATAGGACCAGGATTTACACCGGGCAACAGACATGATAAATGCTGTATGACGAAGGGCAGCAGATGTAGCCAGGGATCATGCTGTCACTGGTGGAGGGCCTGTAGCAGAACAACCCTCTCAGCCACTGAGGAACTCTTGGCATACCTAAGCACACACAACAGCTCCCAGACATCCATCACATCATGCAACATGGATGTGGGTGCCACAGTTTCCACAGGTGAGGAGTATGCAGGTAAGTTTACTGTGATAAGCATTGTAATACTGTAGCAGTCAGTGTGTCATGCTGTATATACTTTTATGTGGGTGTCAGGTCTTTTTTCTTAGGGGGGGTTAACCTCAGTTACACACTCATACTCAGATTGTGACAAATATAAGTAACACAGTAGCTACTGTAAATGTGAGATATATGGACATATTATCTTGTTGTTTGGTAGTACTGACATTACCCCACCCTCAACTTTTCACGGGTCCATCAGGTGTTGCCCATTGCTATGGTCCTGCTCCTGGTAAGCATGACACTTTTTTTTAAGGAACAATTATATTCTAGTATGGTTAAGGGCCAGAATAATGCCCTATGTAAACATAAATATGTACGTAAACAGCATAGGATGTTTTTAAATTCCAGTCTGGAACAGGTACATAAGGTTTCTAGAAGGGGTAGTCAAAGGAGTGTAGTTCAACAAACAGATGCACTTTGGCAGTCTTACAGTTATGAGCAAATAAGACACCTGGTTTAAATGAGACAAGAAATCTAAAATGCCTTTCAAAATACAAAAGGGTGAAGGTAAATACATTAGGCAGTGAAATGTGTATTCCCATATAGTTGTTAAGAGAGTTGTACTGGGTTTTTATGTGTTGTTTTTTCAAGTGTAGTGTCATACTGATTAATTAAGAGGTAAATATTACTGGTCATGTCTTACTTGATTTAATTCAAGTGATTGTTATAAAGGCCCTGAGTTGAATTTGTATTTTGTTTCAAAGAAGTGTTTTGTGGATGAAAGCAGGAAGAAAGTTGTTTGATCACTAATCCAGTTGTGGGTCTTCGTTGTTATGGGTCTTGGAGGCTTTTCATAAAGAGTAGTGCAGGTATTAGTATACTACTTTTTTCTTTCTTATTGCAGGTGACCGTGGGGGTTGGTGTCTTTCCCCTACACAACCTGATGTCAGTGTCTCTCTGGACTCTGATAATGATGGTGGCCACAGTGAGGCACAGGTGGGGGTGTCAGGGGCTGAATCTGTCCCAGAGGTAGACATCCCTCTTCTACCCCCATTGTGTCTACACACAGTCTGTATGCCTACACATACCCCATCCCTGGAGGCCACAGATATTGGACAGTCAGAGGATGGTGACATTGAACAGGAAAGTGTGGCAACTGTGGATCCAGTGAGTGTACACACTGGCCATGGCCAAAGATCTGGCAAGGTCTCACATAGGTGGATTGACAGGAGTGCTTGTAGGAGGCCTGCTGCCTGTCCACCACCTGTTGCAGGTGTCACATCACAGGTCACTCGGTGCATGATTTGGCCCATCATGGAGGCACAGGGACATTCTGAATGAAACACCAGACATATGCTTTGCATTATGGGTGCAGTATAGTCTGACATCTGCGACTTCCTCCAATGGATTGGAGACATCCTGGATCAGTTCACTGATGTAGTGTACAGACAGTGGGCTGAGACAGTGCCTGTCTTGGACTGCACGCTGTCTGTGCTGGAACATGTGGCTGGAGTTGAGTGTCAGACCCGTGCACGTAGGTCAGCAGCCCCATCTGCTGAAAGTCCACTTGGCCATGCACACTCCCACTCCCATAGTGGCAGTGCATCCAGCACTACAGAGGGGAGTGTGATGTCTACACCACAATGTGGCAGGTCATGGGCTCATGTTCCCAGGCAGTCCAATGGGGGACATGGTCCCAGCAGCCAGCAGTTGTCCTCAGGTACTAGCATCACTTCTGACATTGGGCAAAGATGTGCCAGTGCAACTCCTGGCAAAGCCAATTCCCATGTTCAGGGCCAGAGATGGTGAACAGTCATCTCTACCATGTATGGTCCAAAGCTGTCCAATATACATTTGTGTAGGGCTAGCACTGAGTTTGACTGTGTACATGCACCCACTTAGACACCACTGCCAAATGCAGGCACCTACAGACACACATGGCACCTCTCCATGGTCTATCTTGCATGCTCCCCTCCTGACTTATACACATGCTATATACCATTTGGACCAGCCTAGGCCTCCCGCACCCTCACATAACACCCTGTGCAAGTGATGATACATGTGCCACATCCCTGTCATCCTTGCCATCGATGCAAGGAAATTAAGTTATGTGTCTGATGCACAGGGTGACTATATTAGTTAACATGTACTTGTGTAATGCAGTGATGGTTCACCATGCTACTGTAGTGGTTACCAACAGATACTGTATGCTGGCATTTATTATGCGTGCACCACATACATTTGTGTACCTTATGTTGTAAGATGTTGTATTGGCTGTATAGCATAGTATTTGGATGATTCACTGTAAGAACATTAACCTAGTATGTGATGTTAGTAGTACATGCTTGCGGGAGAGATTTGTCTTGCAGACTGAAACACACCCTTGGAACAGAGCCCTGCCTAATGGGACACAGAGCACCTCAGTGCACCTCAGCACATGCCATTTGTCTGACTGGCTGGGTGACCATCATCTCAATACAGGGCATCTGCCTGTGTCCCTCTTGGACTGGGGCAATATGTGCTGATCCTGTAACTATGGGTATAATGATGTCTATGATCATGAGGTCTGTATAGCCATTATTCCAGTTCAGTTCAAACATCTTATGGTTCCATAACATGATAAAATAAAACCAAATAAAACCAAGACTCCTTCCACAAGCAAGAAGAAACCAGTCTGGTGGACCCCAGCCATAAGCAAACTTTACAATAAAAGGAGGAGACTTATACAAAAAAAGGCCAAATCTCAAGTAGAAAAATCATCCCTGATCAGCATTAGTAAGAAATTGAGGGC